>NC_035448.2:21512882-21777125 GCF_002127325.2 Helianthus annuus | reverse complement strand
ACCAGGATAGGGCTCCATCCACCAATAGCCCTGAGATGTAAGTGACTTGCTGATCCACAGCGCACTTGCTCATGCGATGTACGGACTCTGTCTTCTCTGCCCAGCGGACGAAAGCAACAGCACCACCTGTGCCGTCGAAGTTGATGGGCTTACAGTCCAAGAATTGTTTGTAGGTGCACCCTGCACATACATCATATCATAGGAACGACATTAGCATTTGCTAAAGGAATCCATTTATGCCATGGTATGTCTTAATGACTTAGGGTTACCATGAGGAGGATTTTGGTTGCCGTTGATGTTCGAGCTACTTCCGCTTGGTCCTCCTTGCGAGGCAGCATATTGAGCAATGGCGGCAGCAATAACTTGCTGTAGTTCTTCAGGAGTAGTGGGCATCGGCTGCGGTTGACGTCTTGGTGCCATCTTCTAAAGATGCGTACGTCGATTAGGCCATAATAAACATACGTATATAATAATATAGAACATCTCATGTTATCAACATCACACACAACATCCCATGTCCCAACATCCCATGTTGCAAATATCATACATACAACATCCCATGTCCCAACATCCCATGTTGCAAATATCATACATACAACATCCCATGTCCCAACATCCCATGTCACAAAACATAAATACGCAATCAAGTGAATCAGATATGGTGAGAATACGGCGATTGTTATATATCGAGACCATAATGTGGTAAGGGTATCAGTACGTCACTGTATCATACAATCACAAATCAAATAGGGGCTACATCACCCCTGTCAAAAACAATATCACATCAGTGTCACATACATCCAGTATATCAACAAATATCAACAAAAATCAGTATCGTCAGATGGTCTCCAAAAGGCTGTGCAGTCACAATCGCGGTCGTCTCACCATCGTCTACCACTATGACACCAATGAGCCCTATGCGGATGGGGGTGGAGGAGGGGGAAAGTGAGCGTAAAGTAAGCGGCGTAAATGAAGCCAATCCTCCTCCATCGCCTGCTGAGTGCGAATAACAGATGCAATCTGCTGCTCCATAGTCGTAAGTCGGGCAGCAAAGTCAGGAGGTAATGATCGAAAAGGCTGAAAAGATGAAGATGTCTGACCAAGATATGGACCAAAAGATAGCTGAGCTCTCTCGAGCTCCTGGAGTCGCTGTGTGTGGGAATCATGCTGATGGACAAAGGACATCAAGACGTCCTCAATGGTATGTCCCATATGGAATGGATGATATGGATCAGTGGGTGGCATCGGTGAGGAAGATGACCAAAGCAGTGGCATGCTGGTGGGATCGAATGGTGCTACATGAACAGAAGATGGAACAGGTGTCATCTGAGGTACGAAGGGCATAGGCATCGGTATGTGCCCAAAGGGGTGGGCTGAAGAGCCCTCTCCAGGCCCTGCTGGATGTACAAACGGTGGGATCTGAAACGAAAAATCAGTATGATGTGTCTCAGTGTGATGTGGTGGAAGCAGTGGAACATCCTCGTCAGCCGGTATCCAACCGTGCTGAGCCTCCTCATCAGGCGGATCCATATGCTCTGCAAAAAGAGCGTGCTCAGGCTCAATGGGTACAGGATCAAAAGGAGCAATGACAGGATCAACATGATCGACATGATGGTCAACAGGGACGTCAGCAATCAAAGGTGGGTCAACAAAAGGATCAACAGCATGATCATCAGCTAACAAAGGGACGTCATCAACAGGAAGATCGCCAACTGGCGGGTCAGCCAAAACAGGATCGACAGGAACATCAGCATGCACCAAGTCATGCTCATGTACAGGATCGAAAGCAGCTGCCTGCTCTGGGGCTACGGCAGGCTCCGGGTCGTCAAACGCCATATCAAAATCAAAGTCTGGATCAATGGGACCGATAGGGTCAGCAGGATCAACAGGGTCCTCTACAAGCTGGTCCATATGAACATACTCAATATCACGGTCAGGATCAAATCCTGGAGGGAAAACAGGATCGGAATCCTCAATATCTTCGTGCTCGAAAGCGAAACTCGGAATAGGGGCGGCAGAAGATGCCTGGTCAGGGTCCAAGTCATGAACATAATGCTGAATGCTCACCTCGTGAGACGGAGCAGAAGCCACAGACTCAAAAGAGTCAGGGACTGGTGAGTGGACGGGCGAGTCTCCAGCTGGGGCATCAGCAATCATCAAAAGACCGCCAGCGGGTAAAGGGGCTGCATCAGGAACCTCGTCCTCAAAAGGCTCGTCCTCGTAGAGATCAATGTCGCCGTCAGCCTCGGCGTCTAGTAATAGCTCGTGTGCTGGGTAAGAAGCAAGAGGAATCGGAGCTGGAATCACAACAAGGGGAAGATACTCAGCAGGATCGCCATCAATAGGCTCATAGGCACCCTCGGGTAAAGCGAAGGGTAAGGAGTCATCGGTATGCTCATCAATGCCGTCGGGTAGAGCGAACGGCTGGAAGTCGTCATCATCTGTGCTCGTATAATCTGAGGTATGCACCTCATGCTCTGATGACACAATGTCATCCGACACCATGGGTAGAGGTCCAGTAGTATCCGAGTCTCCGGTATCTGATGTATCCATGTGTCTGTAACACAATCACAAGTATGCACAAATAATCAGTAAATCAGGTAATCACATAAGCTACCAAATAATAATCACATAGTTCTCCTAGTCCCACTAGCCTCCCAGCCTCCCAGACTGTCCTTCCTAGTCCCACTAGCCAATTTTCCCAGCCTCCCAGACTGACTCCCTAGTCCCACTAGCAAACTCTCCCAGCCTCCCAGACTGACTCCCTAGTCCCACTAGCAAATTCTCCCAGCCTCCCAGACTGACTCCCTAGTCCCACTAGCCAACTACCTCGATCCATTAGATCGAGCCTCGGCCTCCCAGACCGAGCCTCAGCCTCCCAGACTGAGCCTAAAAATAATAAATAAAATATGCTCAACATTTGTTTATAAAAAGGTTTTGGATCTGGACTTAAGTGGTATGCAGAAAAATGTTTTCGTGAGAGCCCTAGTGATCATAGTCTAGACTCGAGAAGGAATCCTAGTTCGCTATGATCAGAGCTCTGATACCAAGCTGTCACACCCTGGCTTTGCGGAAGCGTTGTTAATTTGGTGTGACTTCTCAATACCATAGCTTAATCATAACAAAGCTATATGAATTAAAAACATGCAAGATCATCCATTAAAATAAAAATGTCAAAACATTGTCTTACGGGTTAACACCTTAACAACCAAAAACTTGTCCCACAAACATTACAACTCTAAACATAACAAGTGCAAACTTAAAATAAACATGGTTCAGGGACTGTGACTTGTCCAGGAAAGAGTCACAAGTCTCGAACCCTGGATGACCTCGGGCCTAATGCAGCGGAAAACAAGCCATACCGCGCCAGATCGCTAATTTCCTGAAATACATGTAAGTTGAAAAATCAACAATAATGTTGAGCGAGTTCATGCGAAAAATGAGTAAATAAACCTTTATCTTTATCAAAAACCCTGGTATGTAGCAAATAAGGAAAAAGAGATCACCAATGGTTTGCAAGGCCATTGATATGTGTAAATGCAAGTAGGAAGGCTCAAACCTAGCAAATTTATGCGTCGGGAACAAAGTCATCCCAAGGTCCGTTATGCTGGACCTGGGACTGGGCTCGCTACACCCAAATAGATCTACCGCTCCTGCCCCTCGGTCCTACCCTGAGGATTAATGACCTCAAGTGTACGCCTACCCATTCACATGATCTAAAAGTAACCCTCCTTACGCTAACCATACCATGTGTAAAGTAATCATAATCATTGTAACATGTATTTCACCCCCGCAGTTTATAAAACTGAAAACAGTTAAGAGAAAAGGGGGACATGAACTCACAGTGAGTGCGTCACAACACCAAGTAATCCAAATATCCAACTGCTGCGCAACGACCTACATGTGCTAATTCTATTAGACGGATGGCCGTGCTTTAGCTTTATAGTTTACATTTTCGGGAAACGGTTAGACAACCGCTCCGTGTATATACTTGGTAGATAATTTCCTTCCCAAGGATGGGGGAATTAATACATGCGTGTTTATAACATTAAGTCTCACTTAATATATTTTATTTCTCATTCCCAAAATATAATTATTTTTCTCAAAAATAATATATTTTCCCTTCATATAATACTTTCCAAAATAATACGTTGACAATACATGCGTTTATGAATATTTCCGGATAAAGCGTAAGTTACGTTTTGGCGATTAAGTGGTAATGATAATTACCGTTGTAACTTATATTCTTGTCGTATAAGCGTTTGTATTATTTTGGGTTCGACAAAGTTTGTAAATATTATTTTTACTCTAAAAATAATATTTATATATTTTCACAAAATAATCATAAACAGTGTGATGAAAAATATATTTATCGAATAAATATTTATCACGTTTATTTTTGTGAAAATCCCACCTCCGATTATTTAATAAATAAAGTCATGGCGAAATATAGTTTGAAAACATCTCAAGATAGTTTAACACTTGTAAATAATCCTAAGTGTTATATTTTTAGAAAATTTCGCCAGAGTTTCCCCTGTAACTGGAGGTGGCCTCGCTTTCAAGCGTATCATTTTCTTTTACAAAATCATTTCAACAATTCTTCAAATCAACCAAATCATTTTCCGATACTTCAAACTAGTTTCAACACATTAAACTCGTAGACTAGTATGTAAAATCACAATATTACATGAACTTGTAGTTTTTCTAAACCTATTATGTAGATCTCGTTATATTTAGTGGATCTATGTATAAAATAGTTTAGTCTTGCAAAAACCCCGTTTTTGGAACAAATCACTCTTTACAACTTCCGACAATTTTTATAAAAATTGTTATTTCGTCGGATCTTTCGTTTCACAAGTGTTTTTACACTTGTAGTTTATAGAAATCATCTTTTATTAACATGTTATCCACTTTTATAAAACATGATTTTCTCAACACCCGGTTCTACGAATATACCACTTGTACATACGTAGATCGGCTCGTTTAAATACTATTTTTCATGTTAAAACACTTTTACACAAGTTCATGTTTCCCGTGTGGTGGAGTTTCACCTTTTAACCCTTGCACTGCTAGAAACAAGCTTATGTTAAGATACGTGATCCTAACAAAGTCGGGTTAAACGATGATGAGAGCCACCACATCATAGATCGGGCTTTAACAATTAACATATTCAAATACTACGACATTTACACGCGTTATATGCTTTTAACCAACGATATTCGAGTTTTAGTAAGCTTTTTAGATTCGAATGATGGGTTACCGACTTTTAACCGTCAAAAATTCTTTTAACCACTTTAGATACGATTAAAAACGAGTTTTAAACAATATACCTCTAGCTCAAGGCTAGGGAAGAATCTAGTCGAAAACGGCGTGGATAAAAGCAAATGCACGAGGTTCTTTAGCTTCCGTTTGCTCCAAGCTTCGTTGTACCTGATCCCCGACACTAGTGTGCACTTGGAATGGCAAGACTTGAACCGAAAAATGGATGGATGGTTGTGGCTATGTTCGGCCGAGAGGGAGAGCACAAGAGGGAGAGAGAGTGTTGATCTTGAGTGTGTGTTTGTGTGTGTGAGAGTGTGTTGTTTAAATAGAGAAAATTGTCGTTATCGTCCAACGGTCTTTAAGTCTAGATATCCGCATTATCAAATAAAATAATTAAAGTATGTACTCCCTTGGTCCCACCATTTGGCCGATCCCATTAGGGTGTAATGGCATCCGGTTCGTTTTCGATTGTTCAGTTACAGTTTAGTTTGGTTAAAGTCGGTTACTTTAGGGATTAACCCCGTTAGTTGTTTAATGTGTTAAAAAGCGGGTGTTAGGGTAATCAGGGACCCTAACTGGCTCAGAAAGATACCAATAACAATCCTGGCAATATTTTTATGTTCCGGGTATAGTCCGGTTGTTCGGTTGGATAGTAATCCGTTAAAGTGCTTAAGATATCCTTTAAGCGTCGTAAGTAATATTTTTAGCGACACAATTTATTCTGCAAGGTGTCAGGAATAATTCCTCATATTTTGGCACTTTATTAATTAGCTAGAAGCTAGTGTGTTGATAAAAGTGCTGTGTTTCGTGCTTAAAGTACGTTTTAGGCACATCCAATCTCTGTATCTTATTCCTAGAGACGCAATTATACAACCCTTGTATCTCTACACACACTATGGGTGTAGTAAAATAATTCTGGCTCATTCAGGCCTTTAGAGGCAGTGTTTGCCTGATGCTGGCTATATCAGCATGTTCAATAGGTTATCCGTTCAAATGCTACTGTGCTTTTGTGCATCATGTTTGTCACTAAGGTTCAGTAAATAAATAATGTAGGGACGGAAATCAAGGTATGATGCAGATATGTACAAGTATCAACAATCAAGTAGTAGTTTATCAGGAATCTCAGTCAAGCACAGTAATTAGGCAACAATTAATAGTTAATTAAGTCGTACGGATACCTGGTTTTGTGAGGGTTGTCACACTCTATGATGCTAAGGAGAGACCAGCCTATTACGTATAGCACCCGCACTTAATCTTTTTGGGGAAAATACGTCAGTTTACACTGGTAAATACAATTTAACTGACTCATTTTGAAAAGGGTTTTAAAAAAATTGATTTAAATGCTCAAGGCACAAAACATTTTTATAACTTGGGAATAATTAATCAAAGTTAAACTTGTAAAAGATTTACATGTTTGTTGTGCGTTCAGTCGCCCGAGTCGTGTCGGGTTTAAGGTTAATTGACACACCACTTAGTATAAGTTCGCGGCGGGAAGCCAACGTTTATACCTTAATAATGGACATAATACCGGGTGTACGCCTACACCCGGGTGTCAAGGTCGTAGCCAAAAATGATGCCAAGGATATCCGGGACATGGTCAATAAGCTCCCAAAGGCGTAAAATAAACAAAACCAAGTTTTCAAACGGGTCACATTGATAATACCCAACTACTAATGAGTTGGGGTCAATTGCCCGACCAAGCGGTATTTTATATACCGTACCCCCCAAGCCCGTATAGGGAAAATAAGTTAAAAGTATTTACCTGAGCAAGTATAAACCACCAAAGCAAAAATGCAAGTGTCTTTTACTGGGCTCCTATTCTGGAACGAAGGTTTAATATAACCTATTAGAATCCTAACGGGTCTTTTAACATAGCCTAAGCTTAGACCGGTTAGTTTCGAAGAATAAATATGGTTTAATCGCGAGGAAGACGAAAAACCGAAAAGGAATGTGACTTAGACCCTACAAGCTTGGATACATGTATTACATGGGTAAACTAAACACATTCTGGATTTAGAGACTAAGATGTTACGGTTTGACCCGTTTCGGCTAACGTGCGTAGGCTAGTCACATAAGCCGATCCAAACGCGAAAGTGCGTAACGGGTAACCATATAAATCATATACATGTTTCCTGAGATTATATGCACCAAAAATGTTGTAATATCAGTATGGTATGTCCCATTATGCCCCGAATGATTTTAAACTCCAATTACGCCTCATAAGGGTATTTTGGTAATTTTACATAGGCTTAAAAGGTCAAAACGGGAAACCTGAGTCCTCAACCTTAGTTTACTGTTATAACATGAAATTTTACTAAATATATCAGTAGGTATTAGACCTTTAGTATAAAAACTAGTTTTGACATATACTATGTCGTAAAAATGCCAAAAAGGCGATTTGGAGCCGTTTCCGGGTTTTAAAGGAAAAGTTGATATTTCTATAATCCCAGAAGGCTCAAAATATTATATTTAACATAATAAATCAGTAGGAAAAGGTTTGGGGTCAAAAGGTTTTGTAAAACTCATTTTATGGCCGAAAAGGGCAAAACCGTCATAAGCCGAATTAAGCTTAAAACCTCTAGTTATGCTTATTCTAAAAATAAATAAAAATCTTTAAAATTCCCAAAATATTATTATATAACAGTGGGTATAAAGTTTTTGTATAAAATCTAAGTTTAAATAGGCTATGCGTTAATTACGCTAATTATTCACTAAGAAGGCTTCTAATTACGCTAATGAGCATAACTCTTAATCTAGACCTCAAACTGATGTCAAATTTTGGGAACAAGTTTATATTTCAGTAACTAACATGTCTACCCTTTTATTTTTCAAAAATCATGATTTTTAGACCTTTGGGCATAATGGTCAACATATGTGCATTTAACGGAATCATGCATATGAACAAGATATCTAATGAACCGAGTTGTATAATCACTGGAGGATATACTAACATGTTATTAGGTTCAAAAGAAGCTCTAAGGCAATCTTAATCTTGACTAAAACGGGTCAGAACTGAAAGTCAAAGCGAAAGTCAAACTATGCGACTTTCGGTTCCGAACCGGGTCTAAACAGAAAATTGTCGAGTTGAACATGTTGGAACATGTTCTTATACTTATTACCAAGTTATATTAATGTTCAAACAGGTTACATGCAACCTACATTGCTAATTATGTATTAATTTGAAATTAAGCATCCTGTTGACTTTTTATAGTTAGCTTTGACTCGACAATTGACATGCTTAGAGTGGGAATCTGGAAGTACCCTTTTAAGGATTTGTTACCCACTTAATTACCTACTTACACTACGTGAAAAAAGGGCTACGACCACACTTTTGGCTAAACCGCCCAGCCACACATTTGTAAAAATGTGTGGCTAAAGGTTATTCATAACATTTTAAAACACCTTTAGCCACACATTTTATTATTAATGTGACCATTTATACCAGTTCAGAACCTTTAGCCACACTTTTAGAAAATAATGTGACATTTATTAGCCACAAGTAAAATTGTGTGGCCAAATGTGATTTATAGCCACATATTTTTGTTTCATGTGACGAAAAAAACATGTATTGACACCTTTAGCCACACTTTAAGAAAAAATCGTGACACATATTTGCTACACTAGCAAAGTGTGGCTAAATGTTATCTACGATCACATTATATAGTTTCCTGTGACCAATAACATGTGTATTCAAAACCTTTAGCCACACTTTAAGAAAAAACTATGACATTTATTAGTCACACTAAAAAAAGTGTTGCCAAATTTGATCTACGGTTACTGTATTTGTTTCGCGTGACTAAGCACAATACTATTCCAAACCTTTAGCCACACGTTAAGATAAAACATCCACATTAGAAAAGTGTGGCCAAATGTATTCTACGACCATATAATTTGTTTAATAATGTGGCTAAAATTTAATACGTATGGCCACATATATTATTTTATGTAACCAAAGGTTGGACAATATTTAAACTTAAAATTACAAAATTTAATGTGGTTTTACATTAACATTCGTCACACAATCATCATTTTGTTTACTTTGTGTGACGAAATGTTATTAAATGTCATTAGAAAAATGTGTGACCAAATGTTAAACTTACTACATCTTTAAAAAATCCCCACAAAATATTTAAATCAAAACTTAAACTTCCACCTAAAATATTTCATCCTAAAACTTCCCCCCAAAATATATCATTCTAAAACTTAAACTTCCCCCCCAAAATATTTCATCCTAAAACTTAAACTTCCCCCCAAAATTTTCATTCTAAAACTTAAACTTCCCCCCAAAATATTTGATTCAAAACTTTCATCTCAAATAAAATTCTTATTTAAAAAATTACATTATTAATATTATAAAATAAAAAAATCTTACTAGATATTTAATAATTCAAACTATTTTTAAATATTATATATTTTAAACCATATTTGTTTTCTTCTAGATAATATATTAATGTATGCATATTAATAATGGTACCGAGTTTCTCGTAGTTAATTGTTTTGGGTACTGGTACTTTTAGCTCGATACGGTACCGGTAGTTTACCTAATTTTACTTTCAAATAGCGTTGCGGTACGAGTACTATACAGCACCATACCGAACATTTTTTTTACCAGTACCTGTACCCATATTTGATGATTTCCGGTATCGGCATTTTCGGTACCGGTATGTTTGGTACTAGTATCGATACCGAACTTGTCCCTAATCATATATGTGTTAATAGACCATATTGGGCTTTACTAGGTCACAAAATGGCCAATAGTGGTCATAGATATGTTAGTGAACCATATTGGGCCTTAATGGATCACAATGGACAATAGTAGATCACACATGTCTTTATCTTTATGGATCACACTGCACAATAGTATATCATATATGTATTAAAGGATCATCACAATGGGTAATAGTAGCTTATATATGTCTTAATTAACTACATTGGGCCTTAATGGATCACAACAGACAATAGTAGCTCATACATGTTTTAATGGACCATATTAGGCCTTAACAGCTCACAACGGGCGATAGTAGCTCATATATGTCTTCATGGACCCCATTGAGCCTTAATGGATCACAATGTAACTTAGTAGATCATACATGTCTTCGTTGATCATATTGAACCTTAATTGATTATAGTTGACAATAGTACATCATACATGTCTTCGTTGACATATTTGGCCTTAATGGATCACAGTGGACACTAGTAGATCGATCACACATGTGTTAATAGACCATATTGGTCCTTAATGGATTACAACAGATAATAGTAGATCATACTTGTCTTAGTGGACCATATTGGGCCTTAATGGATCACAATGGACAATAACAAGTGTTAGTGGACCATATTAGGCCTTAATGGATCACAATGGCCAATAGAATTAAACCCCAGTAGCACCTGCTGAAGTTGATGGGGCTGGTATGTGCTATTGTTGGCACATATACATCGCTTGCAAGCATGCATGCTAGCAATAACCCAATTTCTACTGTTGTATAGAATTAAACCCCAGTAGCACCTGTTCCAGCAAAGGTAAACAAGGCTTGATCTGTCATGCTTATCTATTGTCACAGTGGTATCGAATCAGACAAGGAGCAAGAAAAAGAAAGAAGCATGAAAAAGTTTTTAGTTTGTGTACAGTCGTTTCCCTTTGAAACTTTTGTAGATAACTTTTGATTAGAAGTTTATGTTTTAGTATTTAAATTGAAAACTTATGTATGGATTTGGGTTTATTATTGTTAATATAATTTGGTTTTTTGGGTTTCCGATGTTTGGTGTTGTTTTAGTTTTAGAAAAAAATGAAAATAAAATGGCTAATTACACGACAATGGCCACATAAAACCAGAATAAATATGTGTGACCAAAGGTTAGCAAATAGCCACACTTAAAGTTATAAAATTTCATGTGACTATACATAATCATTCATCACACTTTTGTCACTTTGTTAAAAATATGTGTGACAAAATTAATACAACAGCCGCACCTAAAATTACAAATGTGTGTTTAGAAATAGTTTTTAGCCACATTTCTAGTAAATTCATGTGGCCGTTGCTACCCTTTAGCCACATAATGCTTGATTTCAACAACCCATTCACCATAGTTTTTATAGATTAATGTGGCTAAAACTAACATTTTAGTGACTATATAATAGAAACGGTCACACTTACAGTAATTCATGTGGCTGTTGCTAACCTTTAGCCACACTTAATGGGTAAAAGCTTGATTAAAACAACCTTTTTTGCCACACTTTTTTTTAATTGATGTGGCTAAAACAATTTCTTTTGGTAATTCATGTGACTATATAGTAGTAACGGTCACACTTAAAGTAAATACATGTGACCGTTGCTATCCTTTAGCCACACTTAACGGAGGAAATGCTAAATTTTAACAAAAAAGTGTTAGTACCTTTTAGCCACACTTTTAAGTTCTACGACCACTAAAAAGTGTGTGTGGCCGTATAATACCTACGATGACTCGAGCTTTGGTCACACTTGACCTGAAAAAAATACGTGTGGCGAAAGCCATATCGTCACACTTTTTTGTGTGGCTGTATCCCTATTTTGGCATAGTGTTAGAGGTATCTTTAATTCGTGATTTGACAGAGCACATTATGATTAATCACGAAGTCAAACCTTAATTACGACGGTTTGACTTTTGCTTAATTAACTAAGCTAGAATGGATTAAGGGAGGTTAAGGACACTTACAAGAGTCCTAAGAAGGATTATGGAGCCTAAGAAAACTTGGTGATATCCAGAGAAGCTCCAAGAGTGCCCTTGAGTGAAGTGTGAATGAGCAAGTCCTAAATGGTCACCACTCAAGTCCCTTTTATAGTGAACTAAGAGGCTTTAGATCATGCCAAGATAGTCTAGGATAGTTAGGAGATGATCCCAGGTGTCCCTAGAGAGCTATTTACTGCCTAGCAAGCCCATGGTTTCAAAATTTTACGTTTTAAGTCGGTTAACAGGCTGAACAGGCAGCTGTCCATTTTCTGCTGCCAGCGACCTCCTTACGGACCGTAAGCACAAGGTCTTGCGGTCCGTATGCTCCTCTTACGGACCGTAAGCTTAAACCTTTACGGTTCGTAACCGACCCTTGCGGAACATGCCCAGGTACCCTGCTTACGGACCGTAAGCCAAAGGCCTTGCGGTCCGTATCCGATGACCAGAGACAAAAGTTTTAAAACTTTTAAGTCTTAACCATGCAACCAATAATATCCGAAACATGCTATCTCTTTTCAGTTTGTGGGACCTCTTGCACAGCCATTGCATGGAAGAAGGGCTCTTACATGTCCCCTTTCTCATAGTGGATTCTTGTGGGAGTAATTTGACGGAAAAACCAAGGAAGTTTGAATTGAACAAGATTAATCAATATCTCCCAAATAGATTAGGATTACAATTAGATTTTCTTGTAGTAACATTATCAATAGTCCATTTTCCATATAAAGATGGAAATTTTATTTATTCGGAAATCAACCGGTTAGAACATAAGATGTTTATCAAATGATTTATGGATCTTGGGATTTTTAATTCGGGTCGCTCAGAGGTGCTTTAATAACATGTCACCCTTGGGTTGTTCAGAGGTATTTTAATAACATGACGCCCTCTTTAAAATCCTACCATACATCTTTTTATTTGATCCGGGTTCCTGACACGTGTCTTTATTCTATTGGACAGGAATTTTCGAGGTGTTACATCCTCACCCCCTTAAAAGAAATCTCGACCTCGAGATTTACTGAAACAATTGAGGGTATTTCTCTTTCATCGTGGTTCTAATTCCCACGTATAATCAGGACCTCTGCGGCCCTCCCATTTGACCTTGACAATGGGTACATACTTCCTTCGAAGCTTCTTTACCTGTCGGTCCTCAATCGACACAGGTTTTTCTATAAACTTTAAGCTTTCGTCTATATGCACATCCGTATGCGGTATGACTAGCGATTCATCAGCTAGACATTTCTTCAGATTGCAGATGTGGAACACGTTATGAATACCACTAATCTCCTCTGGTAAGTTCAACTTGTAAGCCACCGATCCTACACATTCGATGATCTCGAATGGTCCGATATACCTCGGGCTTAACTTACCTTTCTTGCCAAATCTCATTACCCCTTTCCATGGTGATACCTTGAGCAGAACTTTATCGCCAACCTCGAACTTGAGGGATTTTCGCTTACCATCAGCATAGCTCTTTTGCCTATCACGGGCAACTTTTAGGTGCTCACTAATCTGGGTAATCTTGTCCGTTGTCTCCAGGACTAATTCTGGTCCTGATAACTGAACGTCTCCTACCTCTGCCCAACAAATGGGTGTTTTGCACTTTCTACCATATAATGCCTCAAAAGGCGCAGCCTTAATGCTGGTGTGGTAGCTATTATTGTAGGAAAATTCGATCAGAGGTAAGTGTCTATCCCAACTTCCTCCTAGGTCAATCACGCATGCACGAAGCATGTCCTCCAAGGTTTGAATAGTACGCTCACTTTGCCCATCCGTCTGGGGATGATAAGCTGTACTAAAATTCAATTGCGTACCCAGGGACTTTTGGAAACTGTTCCAGGAATGAGATGTGTATCTGGTATCCCTATCGGAGATGATAGATACTGGTATGCCATGCAGGGATACAATCTTATCCACGTACAGTTGGGCTAGCATGTCGGAACTGAAAGTTTCTCTAATGGGTAGGAAATGTGCTGACTTGGTCAGTCGATCAACTATCACCCAAATAATGTCATTTCCTTTCTGCGTCTTAGGCAACTTGGTGATGAAATCCATTGTTACCATTTCCCATTTCCAAGTGGGAATTTCAGGCTGTTGTAGCAAACCTGACGGTTTCTGATGCTCGGCCTTAACTTGAGCGCACGTCAGACATTTAGCCACATGGGTGGCTATAGACTTTTTCAAGCCTATCCACCAATAATTTGCCTTTACATCCTGGTACATCTTATCCGCCCCAGGATGGACGGGATATCTGGAGCTGTGGGCTTCCTTAAGGATGACGTCTCGAAGTCCTCCATAAACAGGAACCCATATTCTTCCATTTAGTCTCAGGATTCCGTCCTTGCCATAGGATAACTGCTCTTCAGTTACTCCTAGCTTTTCATTAGGGTAGTTAGCTTCTAATACTGCCTCTTTCTGTGCGGCTAACAACCTTTCATTTAGATTGTTCCTGACCTCAATGCTTTTGGCATTGATCCTGATTGGTTTTACCCTCTCCTTTCTGCTCAAGGCATCTGCGACTACATTAGCCTTGCCTGGATGGTATCTGATTTCACAATCATAATCATTCAGAGTTTCCATCCAACGTCGCTATCTCATGTTCAATTCTTTCTGATTGAACAGGTGTTGGAGGCTTTTGTGATCGGAATAGATCACACATTTGGTACCATACAAATAGTGTCTCCACAACTTTAGTGCAAATACAACGGCCCCCAATTCCAAGTCATGGGTGGTGTAATTCTTTTCGTGCACTTTTAATTGTCTTGAAGCGTAGGCAATGACCTTGCCTTTCTGCATTAACACACAACCCATCCCGGTGTGTGATGCATCACAGTAGACTACAAATTCATCAATCCCATCAGGTAACGTCAACACGGGAGCGTTACTCAATTTCTGCTTCAAAATGTCGAATGACTCTTGCTGCTTAGGTCCCCAATTGAACTTGCTATTCTTGCGAGTCAGCAAAGTTAGGGGTGCTGCAATTCTTGAGAAATTCTCGATGAATCTCCTGTAGTAGCCTGCTAAACCTAGGAAACTGCGGATTTCCGTAGGTGTCTTTGGCTCTTGCCAATTCATGACAGCTTCAACTTTAGCAGGATCCACCTGAATACCGCGCTCACTGACCACATGTCCAAGAAATTGGACTTCTCTCAACCAAAATTCACATTTTGAAAATTTTGCATATAGCTTTTCTTGATGAAGCAATTTCAAAATGCAACGGAGGTGCTTCTCGTGGTCAGCTTGATTCTTGGAATAAATGAGAATGTCGTCGATGAAGACGATGACAAATTTGTCCAAATATGGCTTACAGACGCGATTCATGAGATCCATGAATGCGGCAGGTGCGTTAGTGCGCCCGAAAGGCATCACTAGGAACTCGTAGTGACCATAACGAGTCCTAAACGCAGTCTTGTGAACATCTTCATCCTTAACCTTCAACTGATGATATCCCGACCTCAGATCTATCTTGGAGAAATAGCTTGCCCCTTGAAGTTGATCAAACAAATCGTCGATCCTGGGCAAAGGATACCTATTCTTGATAGTAACCTTGTTAAGCTCTCGGTAATCGATACATAATCGCATCGAACCGTCTTTCTTCTTGACAAATAAGATCGGCGCTCCCCAAGGAGACGAACTAGGTCTAATGAAACCTTTGGCTAATAAATCGTCTAGCTGTGTTCTTAATTCCTTCATCTCCGTTGGTGCTAGTCTATAAGGCGCTTTAGCGATAGGTGCAGCTCCAGGAATGATATCGATCCTGAATTCCACTTGCCTGTCTGGCGGCAAACCAGGCAGTTCTTCCGGGAATACTTCAGGATACTCTGATATAACGGAAATGTCCTGAATCTTGGGCTTTTGCTCATCAATGGTCACCTGTGCCATATAGATAACACAACCATTCTTCAAACATTTGGATGCTTTGAGCATAGACACTTGCTCAGGCAATCCATGATGTGTATCTCCCTGAATGGTGAGAGGCTCACCGGATGGAGTCTTGATTACTACTTGCTTCCTATTGCATACAATCTGGGCTTGGTTATGCGATAACCAATCCATGCCCAATACTACATCGAAACCGGCTAACTTAAAGGGTAGCAGGGAAAGAGGAAAAGAGTGGTTCCTAATGGATATGACACATCCATCTAATACAGTTGAGACGGTTTCTAAAGTTCCATCTGCTAACTCTACCTCATAATTTGCACTTAAGGCTTTAACAGGCAATCCTAATAGCTCACAGAATTTACAATCCACAAACGATTTATCTGCTCCAGAATCAAATAATACTCTTGCGTAAACGTCGTTAATGAGAAACGTACCAGTTATGACGTTATCGTCCTGGATGGCCTCCTGAACATTCATTTGAAAGACCCTGACATTGGTCTTCTTCCCATCTTCAGTCTTCTTGACATTCTTTGGGCAGTTGGTCTTGATGTGCCCCTTTTCATTGCAACTGTAACAAGTTGCGTCTTTCAACTTCTTGCACTCAAGAGTTCTGTGCTCAGAAGACTTACATATCCCACACATCTTGGGTTGGGATTTCTGTTCGAACCTGCACCTCCCAAAATGGTGCTTCCTACAAACCTTGCACTTGGGCCTAGCGCCCGACTGTTGCTCGCTCCTCCTGGCCTCAGATCCCTTCTTACTGTCACGGTTTCCCCTATGTTTCTTGCTCGATCGACGTGAATTATCATCCTCACGTTTCCTCTTGTCAGAATCCGCATTCTTCAAGGTTCTTAGTCTCACTGCATCTTGAGTGAGGGACAGAGATAAATCGGTTACAGATCTGAATGTGATAGGTCTAGAGGCCTTCACACTAGCCTTGATTTCTGGGGCTAAACCCCCAATAAAACGCGTGATTCTCTTGGGTTCAGGGGTTACCAGGTAAGGAACCATTCTGGACAAGGTGTTGAAACTAGTGAGGTATGCCTGGCAGTCTAGGTTTTTCATAACCAGAGATAGGAATTCAGATTCTATTCGTTCAACCTCATGCTGAGGGCAGTAGTTATCCTTGACAAGAGCAACAAATTGCTTCCAAGACATATTGTACAAGGCAACCTTTCCAGAAGCCTGGATCAACGCTCCCCACCAAGCTAGAGCTTCACCCTTGAAAGACTGGGATGCAAACTTAACCATATCCCTTTCAGCACAACCACTGATGTCTACCACTGTCTCTATCTCATCAAGCCATGTCATGCAGTCTACTGCCCCTTTTTCTCCAGTAAACTCCCGAGGTTTACAAGATACAAAATACTTATACGTGCAACCCTTAGCACGTAGGGCTTCATCAAACACAATCTTCTTGGGGTGAACACTGTTTTCATTCGAGGAGTGTCGGTCATCATCTTTCTTAGATTTGGGTGGAGTAGGTGGTGGTTTGTTGTGAGCTTTAGAATGATTCTTTGGTTTAGCATGCGGTGTAGGTAAGGTTCTACTACGGGTCTCACTGTACTCACTGTACTGTCGTTCTAAGGCTTTTGCAACCGCATCATTCACAATTGCTTTTAACTCAGCACCAGTTACTAGGAATTTTGCATCATCACGGTTCCCTACCGGATGGCTATTGACTTCCTCTGATCCAGCCATGTAGCTTCAATTGCTACATATAAATGATGGACAAGGTTTTAACTCAAAGGCTCTTATAGTATTTTATGTTTTATTAACCAAGGTTTTAAATTGTCATTTTAGGTTAATTCGTTAAAACATTAGGATTTTACTATTATCCTATGATACTTTATTATTGGCACATAAGGCCTAGTCACAAGGACAGTTAAAATAAATAATTAAGATTTTATAGTATCTAGGTGTGTTAGGTTGAATCATAGTTCATTTCCATTTAATAACAGGGAGTCATAAGCTACCACTGTCCTTAGTCACTGAGGACATTTAATTATTGCCCACAGGCACTTCACTTCAAAGAAGTGGTTAAATAATTAAGGGAATTTAAAATTAACCCTTTATGAGATATGGCCTGTGTGACTTTACCGATTCACAGTTTGCCAAAAATCATTAACATACTAACATATGTTAATATTTGGAATCTATTGTGTGGGTTGTACCATCTTGGCCAGGTTTGCAATAACACAAAGGCTAGGTTTTACCTCCAAGATTCTTTAATAATCAACGCAGAATAGTCCTAAATTGAGATGTTAATTATGGATCTTAACCTAATTATGGAACTACCATTTTGGCCTTGTTTTATAAACCAAAAGGCTAGGTCTTGGTTCTCTTTATATTTTACCAAATTTAATATAATGGCAGATCTTTTTAATTTTCATTAATTTTCATATTTCATGCAGATAATTAATCAAAATGAAAACTTAATTAAACCATCTCATGAATTGTCTTAAACAAGTATAACATTTGCCCAAAACGGGACTTCTACAAAAACAAATGCCCACGCAGGGGCGAATTCAAGAACAAACCCACGCAGGGGTTAACTAACCAAACATGCTCACGCAGGAGCAGAGTACAAAATAACAAGCTCACGCAGGAGCTGAATACTGAAGCAAAAAGTCCACGCAGGGACTGAATTACAACTAAATAAAAATAACAAGGATCTTCAATAGTCCCTCCTTTTGGACTTTCCCTTGATCAGATCTGATAGTCCTTTGAAGAATCCTCTGTTGTGTCTGCGCTCAGTCTGAATTTCCCGTTCACAACGGTCTAGTCTTTCAAGGACTTCCTGCTGGCGCTCAGGTGGAATAATCTGTGGCTGCGGCGGCTGATACACAGGTGGAGGAGGTGGCGGATGTTGGTACCCAAAAGTCGGGTAACCAGTAGTCCAGAGTCCTCCATAAGGCCCTTCAGGGTGACTGGCATTGTAGTCCCATGCCTCTTGGTACGGGTCCACACTAGCATAATTGTAGTTGTAGTGGGTATGCGCCGGCTGCTCGAAGGGGTTATACGCCGCTGACCCGGCGTACGCAGGAATTGGGTTATCGAAACCCAATGGTGGTGCCACAGGTACTGAGTTAATTTATGGAATGGGGCTTGATGGACCCCCCAATTGTGGTTCTTCTTCTTCCTCCTGAAGTGGCGGATAATGGCTGCCACTTGATGGTTGGGGTGTGCTGATGCAGACACCCCCTCGCACGGACATCCGTGCGTTCGACCTCCTCCGCCTCGGTGGCTCCGGAGGCGGCTGCTGTTCCACTAGTGGTGGTGGTGGCGGAGTAACTGCCACGAAACGAGAATCCTGAGAAGGATCCTGTTGCTGTTGCTGCTGCTGTTGTTGCTGCTGGTAGGGGGACGAGTTGTCACACCCCGATTTCCACGTGTCTCACCGGTGGGCCCGGTGGGGGATTACCGTGACGATGTTGGCAACAATATAGTCAAACCTCACAATTTTATAATGCACAGCGGAAGCTTAAGATAAATATATAAATTTCAACATCTGGTTGTAATATCAAATGTATTACAGAAGTGGAATATATCCACAGCGGATCAAAAAGTAATAAATATTGTTCATTCAGATGCAGCATCGAGTTTGCGAGACTATGTACGATGCTTAGGACGCCTATACCAGCCCATTACGTATAGTACCTGCATTTAATCTTTTTGGGGAAAAATACGTCAGTTTACACTGGTAAATACATTCAACTGACACATTTGAAAATGTTTGTTAAAATTGATTTGAATGCACAAGGCACAAACTCTTTTATAACTTGGGAAAATTATTAAAATCTTGTGAACGTTTTACATGTTCTTTTATGCGTTCAGTAGCCCGGGTCGTGCCGGGTTAAAGATTTATAGACACACCACATTGCGTAAAACCGTAGTATAAAAACCAACGGCTACGTCTTTTAATTTAATGTCGACACTTTATACCGGGTGTACGCCTACACCGGGATGTCGATGGTCGTGGCCATTTCGTAAAATGATGCCAAGGATATCCGGGACAACGGTCATTAAACCCCCCAAAGGCTTTTAAGAAACAAAACTGTTTAAATGAGCCGATCATATTATTTAATTAACCACCTAAGCGATGGAAGAATATAATGCTCAATCAAGCGGTATTAATATACCGTAACCCAAGCCCATATAGGGGAAATAAGTTAAAGTATTTACCTTTGCAAGTATATTTCCTTAATTTGGATTAAATCACCGATAGCTTTTACTGGGGCTCCTAATCTGGAACGAAGGTTTTAATTAACCTCTTAGAATCCTAACGAGTCTTTATAATGGCCGTAGCCTAGACCGGTTGGTTCCGATATATATAGATATGGTTTAATCGCGCGAAAAGGCGAAAACCGAGAATGGAGTGTGATTCTGACCCAACAAGTTCAGAGACTTGTTTTATTTGGGTTTATGGTTCACACTCTGGAATTTGGGGTTCAAATAATATAATTTGACCCGTATCGGCTAATTTATGAAAACTAGTTTTATAAGCTGAACCGTGCGCGCAATAGGCGAAACGGTTAACCATGAGAGTCGTACGCTTATTTCCTAAGTCAATATGCCTTAAAGAAGTTGTGGTATCAGTAGGATACCTTCCGTGATGCCCGTAACGAGTTTTAGTTAATATTACGCCCCGTAGGGACTTTTCGATCATTTTAAAGTCTTTAAAAGGGCTTTTCGAGTTCTACAGGAAATCTGAGTTTCCCGAACAGCTTATAAAGCTTAAAATACTTTATTTATTATTTAAAATCAGTAGCAACTGGAATCGGGTCAAAAGACCTTGTAGAACTCATGTTTTGGCCGAAAAGGGCATATTTGGTATTTACCGAACCGTAGCCATAACCGCAGGTTATGAGCAGGGTAAAATTATTAAAAATCTTTAAAATTCCCAAAATATTATTTTAATACAGTGGGTAAAAGTTTTTGTGACGAAATCTTGGGTTAGATGGGCGTTATGCTAATTGCGCCGTTAATTACTAAAGTTTACTTTAAATGCGCCATTTAGCATAACTCTCATTCTAGACCTCGGATTGACGTGAAACTTTAAGGACATGCTTATAATTTAATAAGCAAGGTTATGGTCCGTTCACGTGTCCGAAATACTCGTTTTATTTTCAAAAGGCCGTTACGGTCAACTTTTAGGCGATTAACGGAAACGCGTAAAAGACTCGGATAACTCATGAACCGATTACAGAGGTTTATACCATCATGTAACCTGGTCCTAAGAGAGTCCTAAGGTATATCTATACCTCATTAAAACGGGTCAGAACTGAAGTCAATGCAAAAGTCAAACTTTTGCGACATTCGGCTCCGAACCGGTTCAATATAGCAAATGGTCGATTCAAACGAGCGCAAACAAGTTTATATACTTAATATCATATTTTATGAGTGTCAAAACAGGTTTCTTAGTATGTACATTACAGATTATGCATAAATCGCTAAAATAGCTTTCTGTTGACTTTTTAACCGCACGTTTGACTCGATATTTGACATAGTTAGAGTGGTGATCAGGGGGAACCCTTTTAGAGGTTTATTACCCACATAATTACCTACCCAAAACTACTTTTGATCCGTCATAAGACTGAACCATTTGCAAGTTATTGTAATGACAACCGTTAGTTACGACGGTTGTGTTTATAGGCTAAAACTATGGAAATGTAAGACCAAAATGGGTATGAACGACTTACAGCAGTTGTATCTTGCTTAGAGAGCAAAAGAGAATGCTAGAGAGCTTCTTAGAATGATCAGATAGTGTGTTTTGTGTTGTGTGAATGTTATGAGCTCAAAGTGGCTATTTATAGTGAAGTAAAGCTCTCTAGTTCACTACACAACAACCTACACTGATCATGATGATGGGTAGATGTCTCCTGAGTGATATGGGTCGAGTAGGGGGCGCCCATGTCTCATTTATTGGAGATTGATCGTTCATAATGCTCAAAAGTCAAGAAAACACCAACTTTCTGCATCTGGGCGTCTCACGCGACCCGCATGGAAGTTCCATGCCATTTTAATGCGGGTCGCCTGGGATTCAAATAACAGACGCGTAATAGAGGAGGCTCGCGACCCGCCTATACTTAGGCGATTATTTAACGCGGGTCGCGAGAGGCCAGATTTCCAGAAATTTTAAATCTTTTGTAATGATTATCAGAATCCGGTAATTAATAACGAAATCTTTCGTAATGATTTACCTGACCTTTCGGGTTTGAAGGGGTAACTTTGCGGTTTGGCCCTCGGTTATTTACCGATAGGGGCCTCGTGTTATTTACCCGCATTATTAAGTCCCCGGTTAGTTTATTAATTATTTGGAAAGCCTTAACTTTCACTGTTGACGCTTTTAACCCCTTTCTCTACGAATTCGATCGTAACTTTCTCGTTTCATAACGAAACTTCGCGAAATTTATATATTATATTTTAGTGAGTGTATAATACCGTTACAAAGCCTTGGGAACGTTAAAGGGTCACTCAGAGGTATATAATTAAACATGTTGACACAGTTAACCCCTGTAGCTTGTAATCTCTCACTTTCTTTCGTGTTTCGCTTTCGTACGATCTATGATACATTCGTTTGAAGGTTCAAGCATTTATTTAGGGTTACCATTCAGTATATTTACCCTTGTTGATATTTATAACCCTCGAATTTATATACTTTCAAGGTTTGTCAAAATTAGTCCTTCATTTATTATGGATGCCACGTGTAATTAAATGACACGTGTTAACACATCATTGGACACAAAAATTCGGGGTGTTACATCCTCACCCCCTTAAAATAAATCTCGACCCGAGATTTACTCAAATAAATAGGGGTACTTTTCTTTCATTGTGTCTTCGACTTCCCACGTATATTCGGGACCTCTACGAGCATCCCATTTGACCTTTACAATCGGTACGTGCTTTCTTCGAAGTTTCTTCACCTGTCGATCTTCAATCGACAAAGGTTTTTCTATAAACTTTAAGCTCTCATCTATATGCACATCTGTGTGTGGAATCACCAATGATTCATCGGCGAAGCACTTTTTGAGATTGCAGATGTGGAACACATTATGAATTCCATTGAGCTCTTCAGGCAAGTTCAACTTATAGGCGACTGACCCGACCCGTTCAATGACCTCAAAAGGTCCTATGTATCTCGGACTCAGTTTGCCTTTCTTGCCGAAACGCATCACCCCCTTCCAGGGTGATACCTTAAGCAACACTTTTTCACCTACTTCGAAGTGAAGATCCTTACGTTTTGGATCAGCGTAGCTCTTCTGCCTATCGCGGGCAGCCTTGAGACGTTCCCGGATCTGAACAATCTTGTCCGTTGTCTGGAAAACAATCTCTGGTCCTGATAATTGGACCTCTCCTA
The DNA here is from genome assembly GCF_002127325.2 of Helianthus annuus. Classification (NCBI taxonomy): domain Eukaryota; kingdom Viridiplantae; phylum Streptophyta; class Magnoliopsida; order Asterales; family Asteraceae; genus Helianthus; species Helianthus annuus. The sequence continues at coordinate 21,753,919 of NC_035448.2, read as the reverse complement.
CTTCCGCCCAACAAACAGGCGATCTACATTTCCTACCGTATAATGCCTCGAACGGCGCAGCCTTTATGCTGGTGTGGTAGCTATTATTGTAGGAGAATTCGATCAGGGGTAGATTCTTATCCCAGTTACCGCCTAAATCGATTGCACATGCACGAAGCATGTCTTCTAGCGTTTGGATAGTACGCTCACTTTGACCGTCCGTCTGTGGATGGTAAGCCGTACTAAAGTTTAAACGCGTGCCCAAAGATTGCTGGAAACTCTTCCAGAAATGAGACGTGTACCTGGTATCCCTGTCCGAGATAATAGTCACAGGTATGCCGTGTAAGGCTACAATCTTATCAACATAAAGTTGGGCTAACATATCGGAGCTATATGTCTCCTTGATGGGTAGAAAATGAGCTGATTTCGTCAGCCTATCAACTATGACCCATATTGTATCGTTTCCTTTCCTGGTTTTGGGTAACTTGGTTATGAAGTCCATAGTTACGCATTCCCACTTCCACTCGGGAAGCTCAGGTTGTTGTAGCAAGCCAGACGGCTTTTGGTGCTCGGCTTTGACTTGAGCACAAGTCAAGCACTTTGCTACATGGGCGGCTACAGACTTTTTCAAGCCTATCCACCAATAATTTGCCTTTAAGTCTTGGTACATTTTGTCTGCACCAGGATGGACTGAGTATTTGGAACTATGGGCTTCCTGGAGAACAACATCTCGTAGTCCTCCATAAATCGGAACCCATATACGTCCGTTCAATCTAAGGATTCCATCCTTGCTAAGAGTCAACTGCTCCTCAGTTACTCCTAACTTTTCATTAGGATAATTAGCTTCCAACACAGCCTCTCGCTGTGCAGCCAAAATCCTTTCAATTAAATTGTTCTTGACCTCAATGCTCTTGGCATTGATTCGAATAGGTTTTACCCTTTCTTTTCTGCTCAAGGCATCGGCGACTACATTCGCCTTGCCGGGATGGTACCTGATTTCACAATCGTAGTCATTCAAGGTTTCCATCCAACGGCGCTGCCTCATGTTCAACTCCTTCTGGTTGAACAGGTGCTGGAGGCTTTTGTGATCAGAATAAATCACAAATTTAATACCATAAAGATAATGCCTCCACAATTTCAGTGCAAATACAACGGCACCCAACTCCAAATCATGGGTGGTGTAATTCTTTTCATGCACCTTTAATTGCCTTGAAGCATAGGCAATCACCTTGCCCTTCTGTATAAGCACACACCCCATGCCCGTGTGTGATGCATCGCAGTAAACCACGAATTCCTCTGTACCTTCCGGTAATGTTAGCACAGGTGCGTTGCTTAGCTTTTGCTTCAGTATTTCGAAGGACTCTTGCTGCTTTGGGCCCCAAACAAACTTTTCTTTCTTCTTGGTTAGGGAGGTCAAGGGCGCAGCAATCCTTGAAAAATTTTCAATAAACCTCCTGTAGTATCCTGCTAACCCCAGGAAGCTACGGATTTTGGTAGGCGTCTTTGGCTCTTGCCAGTTCATGACTGCCTCTACCTTAGCGGGATCCACTTGGATACCACGCTCACTCACAACGTGTCCTAAAAACTGAACCTCTCGTAGCCAGAATTCACATTTCGAGAATTTGGCGTAGAGTTTCTCACGCTGTAGTAATTCGAGAATGCAACGGAGGTGCTTCTCGTGGTCTGCTTGGTTCTTGGAATATATAAGGATATCGTCGATGAAGACTATGACAAATTTGTCCAAATACGGCTTGCAGACGCGATTCATGAGATCCATGAATGCAGCCGGTGCATTTGTGAGCCCAAAAGGCATCACTAGGAACTCGTAATGACCATAGCGAGTCCTAAATGCTGTCTTATGTACATCCTCATCTCTGACCCTTAGTTGATGATAGCCCGACCTTAAGTCGATCTTTGAGAAGTAGCTCGCTCCTTGCAGCTGATCGAACAGATCATCGATCCTCGGCAAAGGATATCTGTTCTTTATGGTAACTTTATTTAGCTCTCGGTAGTCGATGCACAACCGCATCGATCCGTCCTTCTTCTTTACAAATAGGACTGGTGCTCCCCAGGGAGATGAACTAGGTCTGATAAAACCTTTCGCCAGCAGTTCATCCAACTGGGTCCTCAGTTCTTTCATTTCCGTTGGAGCTAGCCTGTAAGGTGCTCTTGCTATTGGAGCTGCTCCAGGAATGATGTCTATTCTGAACTCCACTTGTCTATCTGGTGGCAAACCAGGTAGTTCTTCAGGAAAAACCTCGGGATATTCAGAAATGGCAGGAAGATCCTCGATCTTCGGCTTAGGTTCTTCTATTATCACCTGGGCCATGTAAATTACACAGCCTCTGTTTAAACACCTTGAAGCTTTGAGCATAGATACGTCCTCGGGTAACCCGTACTGCGTATCTCCTCGAATGGTAAGCGATTCACCACTCGGAGTCTTTAAAACTATCTGCCTCTTACCGCAAATGATTTGGGCCTGGTTATGGGATAACCAGTCCATGCCTAGCACAATGTCAAAACCCGCTAATTTGAAGGGAAGTAGAGATAAAGGAAAAGAATGGTTCCTAATGGACATTTCGCATCCTTTTAGAACAGTTGAGACGGTTTCTATCGTGCCGTCTGCTAACTCTACTTCGTATTTCATATCAAGGGTTTTGATAGGCATATTTAGTAATTGGCAAAATTTCTGGTCTACAAAGGATTTATCAGCGCCAGAATCGAATAGTACTCTTGCAAATATATTATTTACGAGGAAAGTACCTGTAAGCACATTGTCGTTCTGGACCGCTTCCTTTGCATCCATGCGAAAAACTCTCGCATTTGACTTCTTTGTCTCTTCCGCCTTCTTGGCATACTTTGGGCAGTTACTCTTGATATGCCCCTTTTCATTACAACCATAGCAGGTTGCATCCTTGATCTTTTTGCACTCCACAGTCTTATGATCCTTGGACTTGCATAGTCCACAGGAAGGAGTCTTTGATTGCGACTGTGAGTTCGATGCAAATCTGCATTTCCCAGAGTGGGGTTTCTTGCAGATTTTGCAGTTGGGCCTTTCACCAGCTTGCCCATCTTTCTTCGCCTCCGACCCTCTTTTGCCTTCACCGTTTCCACGGTGCTTCTTCCCTGATCTTCGTGAGGTATCATCCTCACGTTTTCTCTTCTCAGCCTCCTTGTTCCTTAGTGTCCTCAGACGGACAGCGTCTAAGGTGAGAGACAAGGAGAGGTCAGTAACTGACCTGAAGGTCGTCGGCCGAGAGGCCTTTACACTCGCCTTTATTGCGGGCTCCAAGCCCCCAATAAAACGGGCGATTCTTCGGGGTTCTGGTGTCACAAGGTATGGGACCAGACGAGACATGGTATTGAAACTCGTCAAATACGCCTGGCAGTCCAGGTTCGTCATCACCAGTGACACAAAGTCAGCCTCGATCTTCTCAACCTCATGCTGAGGGCAGTAGTTTTCCTTAATGAGAGCAATAAATTCCTCCCATGTCATTTTGTACAAAGCAGACTTACCAGATGCCTGCACCAACGCCCTCCACCATGCCAGGGCCTCGCCCTTGAATGATTGGGACACATACTTCACCACATCCCTCGCTGCACACCCGCTGATGTCCACAATAGTGTCCATCTCATCTAGCCAGGTGATACAATCAACAGCACCTTTCTCCCCTGTAAATTCCCGGGGCTTACAAGATACAAAGTATTTGTAGGTGCAACCCTTAGCATTTGATGCATCAGTATATTCTCTATCGCGATGAACGCTGTTCTCAGTGGACGAGTGTTTGTCGTCATCTTTCTTGGGTTCAGAGGGTGGTTTGGAGTGTGTCTTTGGTTTAGAGGGTGGTTTTGACACGGTTCTGCCTTGGGACTCAGTATATTGACGATCAAGAGCTGCCTGAACAGCATTGTCAATCAGAGCCTTCAGTTGTGCGCCTGTCAAATGCACTGGCGTATTGTCGTAGTCATCATCATTAGTATGGCTGTTCTCTCCATTGGGATTCGCCATTGTAACTTGAATCTGTTACAGAAGATAACAAAATTTTATTCAGGAGATTATTATATAACTGTCTTTTATGACAATTTGTCAACCATGGTACAGAGACCATATTTGGTTAACTTATTATTTCATCACATATTAGGATTTGAATATATCCTATTTCACTATATAAATAGTATTGGCGGCATAGAGCCTAATCACGAGGATGTTTTATAATTTTAGCCGAGATTTCAGAGAATCAAAGGCATAGAGACTTGAACCGTAGTTCCTTTATCTCTTTCTGACAGGGAGTCATAGACCACCACTGCCTTTTGTCGTTATAAGACATTTATTACGGCCCATAGGCACTACACCTCTAATGGATGTTTTAATAAGGTTGGCCCGTAGGCACTACATCACTAATGGATGTTTTAATATAGTTGGCCCGTAGGCACTACATCACTAATGGATGTTTTTATAATACTGGCCCGTAGGCACTACATCACTAATGGATGTTTTAATAATATTGATCACCTTCATTGGTGATTTAACCCACGATTTATAAATCATTTAGTTGGGTTTTGAAATCCTTAAAGGATTATTGTATAAGAATGACGTGCGTGATTTTAACGAATCACATCTGCCATGATTGTTGACATGCGTACAGAGGTTAACAGGGAATCAGAATCTTTTCAATTAGGTCGTACCATCTTGACTGGATCTTAAAAGACACCAAGCTAGGTTTCACCTTTTAAGATTCTTTATTTAGGCAGATCAATATAAAAGGAATGGCTTTGATTTATTTTATACATATTAAAACAAAACTCATAACATACATTCCAAAATCTCAAATACAATTACATATTGCCCTAAACGGGTCTTTCAAATAGTACATACCTCCATAGAGGTTTTTTTTTTTTTTTTTTTTTAAAATAAGTGACAAGTCCACGCAGGGACTAATACAAGATAGGTGTCCATGCAAGGACTAAAGATAAGTCCACGTAGGGACTGAAATACGATAAGTTGTCCACACAGGGACTTATTTCAAAGTAGAAATTACATTCGTACAACTATTAAGGGCTAATGGTCACGTTTCTTCTTTTTGCCCTTTAGTAGGTTTGCCAAGCCTTTGAGAAATCCTCGGTGGCTTTTCTTCTCTTCCTCGAACTCTCTCTCCACACGATCTAGTCGATGGAGTATCTCTTCCTGTTCAGGAGGAGAAAATCGTGGTTGTGGCGCTTGTTGCGGAACTGGAGGTCTGGGAGGGATTGGATACCCATGAGCTGAGTAGTCCGGTGGTCCCATGTTTCCATGTGCTCCGTCAGGGTAGCGCGCATTATATCTTGCCGACACCACATATGGGTCGCGCTCATAGCCGTAGTTGTATTGTGCTTGTGACGGTTCGAACGGGTTATAAGCCGTTGGACCCGTGTAAGCAGGTATGGGTTGGTCATACCCAAATGGTGGCGAATTTTGTGCAGCTGGTGCGGAGTTCGCCTCCTGTATAGGACTTGAAGGTCCTTCTTCTCGTAGTGGCGGATAGTGGCTACTACTAGAATGTCGAGGAGTGCTGAAGTGAATACCCCCTCCTCCTCGTGTAGACATACGAGCATTTGTCCTCCTACGCCTTGGCGGATCAGGTATTACTGGTTGTGCCGGTGGCGGAGGTGGTGGCGTAACTGCCTCAAAGTGTGAATCCTCAGAGGGATCCTGTGGATGTCGCGGTTGTTGAGATGTCTGTTGAGGTGGCGTGTAGTACCACTCATGTCGGTCAAATAACGCTTGGAAACTGTCTGGTCCCTGATAGGGTGTGCCATGGAAGGATGACCCATCAGAGACTTCTATCGGATGCGTGGGCGTACCACGAGCTGGTTCAGTAGGATCCTCATCTTCCTCCATGGGATCTTCAGAAAAGTGGTCTTGTGGCCCTAGTGGAACAAAACCTGAAGGTTCCTGTATGTAGTCAGCCGGATTAAACTGACCTATGTAGTATGGAGTAGGGTCGTCATAATTCCGGGTCGATACCGAACGTTGTAGAGGTATGAAGGAAGGTTGTGGGTTGTTGGGATCATTCTCTGAGTTTGGTCCAAAGGAGTGCCGATAAGATGGCGTCGAGCTGTGTGAGGTGGAATGCCTCGCGGGTTCGTAGAGATCTCTCCTTCGTTGTGGTTCTTCGCTCCGTGTCATCGAAGGATGTCTTGTACCTGATGGTCCAGCTTCGTTATCGTGATGTGTCACGATATCTCCTCTGCCTCTTCTTCCCCTTCCTCTTCCTCGGAATATAACAGGTGGCATTTTCCTGCTCCAAAACTTATTTAAAAATCGAATGGAAAATAAAGACAAAAAGGAGTATTAATCCGAATTTGTCCTAAGTTATTGTCTAGACTCAAGTAGGTGCAATTGTGTCATTGAGATTAAACACAATAGAATAGTGTTTAATTCACTCAATGTTGGCTCTGATACCAACCTGTCACACCCCGATTTCCACGTGTCTCACCGGTGGGCCCGGTGGGGGATTACCGTGACGATGTTGGCAACAATATAGTCAAACCACACAATTATATAATGCACAGCGGAAGCTTAAGATAAATATATAAACTTCAACCTCTGGTTGTAATATCAAGTGTATTACAGAAGTTGAATATATCCACAGCGGATCAAAAAGTAATAAATATTGTTCATTCAGATACAGCATCGAGTTTGCGAGACTATGTACGATGCTTAGGACGCCTATACCAGCCCATTACGTATAGTACCTGCATTTAATCTTTTTGGGGAAAATACGTCAGTTTACACTGGTAAATACATTCAACTGACACATTTGAAAATGTTTGTTAAAATTGATTTGAATGCACAAGGCACAAACTCTTTTATAACTTGGGAAAATTATTAAAATCTTGTGAACGTTTTACATGTTCTTTTATGCGTTCAGTAGCCCGGGTCGTGCCGGGTTAAAGATTTATAGACACACCACATTGCGTAAAACCGTAGTATAAAAACCAACGGCTACGTCTTTTAATTTAATGTCGACACTTTATACCGGGTGTACGCCTACACCGGGATGTCGATGGTCGTGGCCATTTCGTAAAATGATGCCAAGGATATCCGGGACAACGGTCATTAAACCCCCCAAAGGCTTTTTAAGAAACAAAACTGTTTAAATGAGCCGATCATATTATTTAATTAACCACCTAAGCGATGGAAGAATATAATGCTCAATCAAGCGGTATTAATATACCGTAACCCAAGCCCATGTAGGGGGAATAAGTTAAAGTATTTACCTTTGCAAGTATATTTCCTTAATTTGGATTAAATCACCGATAGCTTTTACTGGGGCTCCTAATCTGGAACGAAGGTTTTAATTAACCCCTTAGAATCCTAACGAGTCTTTATAATGGCCGTAGCCTAGACCGGTTGGTTCCGATATATATAGATATGGTTTAATCGCGCGAAAAGGCGAAAACCGAGAATGGAGTGTGCTTCTGACCCAACAAGTTCAGAGACTTGTTTTATATGGGTTTATGGTTCACACTCTGGAATTTGGGGTTCAAATAATATAATTTGACCCGTATCGGCTAATTTATGAAAACTAGTTTCATAAGCCGAACCGTGCGCGCAATAGGCGAAACGGTTAACCATGAGAGTCGTACGCTTATTTCCTAAGTCAATATGCCTTAAAGAAGTTGTGGTATCAGTAGGATACCTTCCGTGATGCCAGTAACGAGTTTTAGTTAATATTACGCCCCGTAGGGACTTTTCGGTCATTTTAAAGACTTTTAAAGAGCTTTTCGAGTTCTACAGGAAATCTGAGTTTCCCGAACATCTTATAAAGCTTAAAATACTTTATTTATTATTTAAAATCAGTAGCAACTGGAATCGGGTCAAAAGACCTTGTAGAACTCATGTTTTGGCCGAAAAGGGCATATTCGGTATTTACCGAACCGTAGCCATAACCGCAGGTTATGAGCAAGGTAAAAATTATTAAAAATCTTTAAAATTCCCAAAATATTATTTTAATACAGTGGGTAAAAGTTTTTGTGACGAAATCTTGGGTTAGATGGGCGTTATGCTAATTGCGCCGTTAATTACTAAAGTTTACTTTAAATGCGCCATTTAGCATAACTCTCATTCTAGACCCCGGATTGACGTGAAACTTTAAGGACATGCTTATAATTTAATAAGCAAGGTTATGGTCCGTTCACGTGTCCGAAATACTCGTTTTATTTTCAAAAGGCCGTTACGGTCAACTTTTAGGCGATTAACGGAAACGCGTAAAAGACTCGGATAACTCATGAACCGATCAAAGAGGTTTATACCATCATGTAACCTGGTCCTAAGAGAGTCCTAAGGTATATCTATACCTCATTAAAACGGGTCAGAACTGAAGTCAATGCAAAAGTCAAACTTTTGCGACATTCGGCTCCGAACCGGTTCAATATAGCAAATGGTCGATTCAAACGAGCGCAAACAAGTTTATATACTTAATATCATATTTTATGAGTGTCAAAACAGGTTTCTTAGTATGTACATTACATATTATGCATAAATCGCTAAAATAGCTTTCTGTTGACTTTTTAACCGCACGTTTGACTCGATATTTGACATAGTTAGAGTGGTGATCAGGGGGAACCCTTTTAGAGGTTTATTACCCACATAATTACCTACTCAAAACTACTTTTGATCCGTCATAAGACTGAACCATTTGCAAGTTATTGTAATGACAACCGTTAGTTACGACGGTTGTGTTTATAGGCCAAAACTATGGAAATGTAAGACCAAAATGGGTATGAACGACTTACAGCAGTTGTATCTTGCTTAGAGAGCAAAAGAGAATGCTAGAGAGCTTCTTAGAATGATCAGATAGTGTGTTTTGTGTTGTGTGAATGTTATGAGCTCAAAGTGGCTATTTATAGTGAAGTAAAGCTCTCTAGTTCACTACACAACAACCTACACTGATCATGATGATGGGTAGATGTCTCCTGAGTGATATGGGTCGAGTAGGGGGCGCCCATGCCTCATTTATTAGAGATTGATCGTTCATAATGCTCAAAAGTCAAGAAAACACCAACTTTCTGCATCTGGGCGTCTCACGCGACCCGCATGGAAGTTCCATGCCATTTTAATGCGGGTCGCCTGGGATTCAAATAACAGACGCGTAATAGAGGAGGCTCGCGACCCGCCTACACTTAGGCGATTACTTAACGCGGGTCGCGAGAGGCCAGATTTCCAGAAATTTTAAATCTTTTGTAATGATTATCAGAATCCGGTAATTAATAACGAAATCTTTCGTAATGATTTACCTAACCTTTCGGGTTTGAAGGGGTAACTTTGCGGTTTGGCCCTCGGTTATTTACCGATAGGGGCCTCGTGTTATTTACCCGCATTATTAAGTCCCCGGTTAGTTTATTAATTATTTGGAAAGCCTCAACTTTTACTGTTGACGCTTTTAACCCTTTCTCTACGAATTCGATCGTCACTTTCTCGTTTCATAACGAAACTTCGCGAAATTTATATATTATATTTTAGTGAGTGTATAATACCGTTACAAAGCCTTGGGAACGTTAAAGGGTCATTCAGAGGTATATAATTAAACATGTTGACACAGTTAACCCCTGTAGCTTGTAATCTCTCACTTTCTTTCGTGTTTCGCTTTCGTACGATCTATGATACATTCGTTTGAAGGTTCAAGCATTTATTTAGGGTTACTATTCAGTATATTTACCCTTGTTGATATTTATAACCCTCGAATTTATATACTTTAAAGGTTTGTCAAAATTAGTCCTTCATTTATTATGGATGCCACGTGTAATTAAATGACACGTGTTAACACATCATTGGACACAAAAATTCGGGGTGTTACAACTAATGCCGCATTTAGATACACAGAAAAGTACCATATTTGATCCCAAGACACACCTAATGCACACTGAACTGCCCATCCCCATTATAGGTAAGATGCGACACCAAACACGAACACATGATTGTTCGTTAGTTTAAGTTTAATCGAACAAACATGAACACTTCAACAAACGGACTTTATTGTTAAAAATAACGAAAAAAGTCAAAGAAATGTAATCAAGATTTCCAACTAATTATAATTTATAATTGCTTTTACACTTCTTATAGGAAGTGACTACTTTCTAAAATGAAAATTAAAGATAAATACATGTGTGGCTAATAAATTTTTGTGTTAGTTACTTTTTGAAAGAATTGGAAAAAAGTGTTTTAGTCAACCCACCAACTTGACCGGTACCAAAACCCATTTTAACCCGTACCCATATTGCAACATATTGACCAGAAAAGTCTCATTTTTTTTACACACAGTTGATTAGAAAGAATTACTTGGTTGAAAAGAGAGGAGGGTGTACCTTAACTGTATTTCTAAAGTAGAAATCAGAGAATCTGATGCAAGAAAGCAGTTGATATTACACTACAAGAAGGTTGGATCCTTTTCCACTAAAGACACGATCACTGCCACATTATCCGGCTTGCCACCAGCATATCCAGTGTATCCAGCAGCCTGTGCAGCGTCTGAGAACGGACTTCTTACAAATGAAGACTTCCCTACCTCTTATGCTCTTGTTGCCAATATGTTAGCAATTTCGTAACAATAAAAGGAACATAAATCGCTATTTAAGCTTAATGTCACTTATTACGCGCTAACCAAATATTAGTTCCTCGTCACATATATGATATTGTTTCTTAATGAATCAGGTTAGATGAAACGGAACACTTATATTTGTTAGCAAAGTATACATCTACCCATCAAGATCATATCTTGTAAAGATGGGACAACCAACTATGAACAAATCAACCAACTTCAGGTCTTTATTAAGAAAAAAACTTTTTTCCACATAACTAATGATGTTTTAAATAATGATTATAACATACTAATGATTATAAACATGTACGTAATTTGTGATTACTTTAAGAAAGGACATAAGCGTTTACCTTCGGTTTCATCCCAGCTTGCAATGACTTGGAGACAACCATGGTTATCTCTCTGTCATAAGGATTGTCAAAAATTCCAACCATAGCAGATATAACTATGTCACCCACCTCTAGTTCAATTAAGGATTCCTGAGATCAATTGTTAAAAAGTTCGAGATTTTGTCAGAACATAAAGAATCTTTGTGCATATAAGCGATATTTATAGTTACCATACCTGCACAAGTTTAAGGGGTCGTCAGAGTCTTCAACTTGCAATGCAAAATGGAACTCGTGAAGCAATGGAAAAGACTTCTTATAAATAGCACCATGTCTTATACTCTTATTACCAAAAATCCTGTGTCTCCAATATTAGCTACATGAAGAACCTGTTGTAGTTTAAAGGATTTAGTGGATATTAGGTACATGTTGATTAAATTCCATTTGAATAAATATTCTAGAAGCAAATAAACCACAACTCATCAAATATTTGGAAATTTGACCAAAGAAGTATACTAAGGATTGAAAGAGAGAAGTGGAAAACACGCCAAAACACTAATATTTGTATAGTTGAAGTATGAATATTTTAGGTTCTTATTTTCGAAAGGCGATGTTTCTCCCAAGGCTCGAACCCTTGAACATCATATCAGTATGATTCCTTAGATAACAACACCGCCATCAAGGAAAATATAATTCATTTCAATATAGAACATGTGTGCATAACTGCATATCCTAGAGTTCATTTGACCTTAGCTCACCTTGTCATTCACTTCACAAGAATTGAACTTTTCCGTGTAGATGCAATCAACATTGCTCATCTTAAACTAAACTGATGTCCTCCAATCTAAAAAAACGGGAGAGGGAAAGACAAATCATAAAGCGAAAACAAATATAAAATAGAAACAATATATTATCCAATTATATGCCTATTACATGTTTGATCATTGGTGTTGAAAACTCCATCAGAACTAATGTTTGCTTTTGTAACGATGAAGTTTAGGTCAGTGAGCAGTTGCACAACGTCGAAAAGAATACCATGTTTAGTAGCACTGTCCACTTGTTCAACAAAACATTAGATCACACAATCAAAACAAACTAACAACATCCTAAATCAAGAAAAGTTAGGTGAAAGAACCCCTTCTCAACAACCGTATAAATTAGACAAATTTCATTGACTCATTTCTTTCACGCATAAACACAAACACCTGGTGGGCATGCCTTAACAGATGACGAAATTGAACTTTGTATGTACCTAAATAATGGTAGCAATTTTACACGATTCATTGTCAGATTACGGCTCGCGACGGGTTCACCCTAGATTAAAAGCAAAACACTCTGGATAAAAACTAAAAATAAGAAAAAAAAAACCCACCAAACATCATCAAGTAAGTGTAAGTTAAAAGACCAGACAATTTACAACTTACTGGATTCAACAAAACAATTTATCCATGTAATCAAATCTAGAAATTAGAATAAGCTTGATTGTTATTATATATAGTACTTTGTACTCGCTCTTTAATCTTATTTGAAACCCGTTTAAGGCTAATTTTGATAAGCAACAAAAATGCAAAAATCAAGATAAGAAAATAGAGGGTAACCCTAATCGATGTCTAACACTTTGAGTAGTAACAGTAGGTATTGTCACAAATAGGGTAGAAAGTTAAGCATATTATACCTTTTAGTCAAAGGGCAATCCAATTACAACGTCTTCTTCCCCCAGTTCCTTGAGTCAATGATGATTCAGTCAACATTTTTATAACTTGAGTTCTACAATGATTTAGAAAGAATACATACCGAGAGTCACCATAATCGTAGCCAGAACCACCGCTATCGTCATCTCTATTATCATCAATCATCACCACCAGTTGCTGCGGAGGAAACCCTAGCTGACCGGAATCCTTTGAGAGAAGAATCCACAACGTGAAATATATAATCAGATCTAGGGTTTTTGATTTTAGTTCTGGTGGCTACAGAGGACGTAGATTATGGATTTTGAATGTTAGGAGGAAGGAGGATGAAATAAAAATGGGAAAGAAGAGAGAGAGATGATGGTGTGAAGAAACTTACGTGAGAAGGAAAATAGAGGAAAATGTTTGGCGCTCATCAACAATTATCTAGCCTAAGAGGGTGTCCACATCACCCAATTGATTGGCCAAGAATAGAGCCATGTGGCAAAGTTGAATTCTTTTAGTATAATAGATAGATTTATTTATTTAATTCTATTTAATAATCGGTATATTCAGACTTTAATTCATCAAAGTTAGTTGCTCTTTAAATTACTTGGATCTATATATTTCCTTACACCCCACCTTCTTCTTCTTCTTTTTTTAATGGCCAACAAAACTTTTATTCAAAAAACGTTAACAAGATGCTAGCACGCAAAGTCCGAGTACAACAACCGAAGTAAAAAACAACCCGACAAACAATAACCCGACAAAACGACAAAACCAACCCGAACTCTATCCCATCTTACTTATGTCAAATCTACCCTAAGAGTCCCACGTCATGTCCGACATCTTCCCCCGATTTGTAATCCACAGGTAACTCATAATCTTGATCTCCTCAAAAACATTCCGAACCACAACCGCCTTTTGATTATGAATGAGATCGTTTCTCGCTTTCCATAAGCTCCAAAAGGTTGTTAACACAACCCCATAAAACGCCTTCTTTGCCCGAAAATTAGTTATTGCTGTCTTGTAATAATTTAAAAGATCCCGCACATGGAAAGCAAAAAGATTTGGAACCCGACACCACGCAAAAACCACCTGCCAAACCTCCATAGAAACCGGGCAACCCGTGAACAAATGATCAACCGACTCCATGTTTGTATCAAAAATGCGGCAATAAGGTGTTTCGACATGAATATTCCTCCGAGATAATGCACCAGTAGTCGGAAGGCGATCTAGAAACGCACGCCAAGCCACTATACCCACTTTCCTTGGGACCCAATTACACCACTCGTAAGACGCCTCCGGTATAACATAAGTTGCCTCAATGATAAGTTTCTTTACCGAGCTGACTTCAAAGCATCCAGAACCAATAAACTTAGCAGTCCACGAATCCGCACCATAAGTAGTGGAAACAACCGAAAAAAGCAGCATCATCTCAGCATACTCGACCTGCTCCACATCGCTAAAAACTGACCTCCTCCACCCCCACTTTAGCTGTGTACCCTGCAGCGAAGACTGGACCCTATCCGAAACCAATCAAGACTTGTTTTTCTCCAAATTAAACAACAGAGGATACATATTCTGCAGTGTATCATCGACTATCCACCAGTCTAACCAGAAATTAATACCCGTTCCACTCCTAAGGTTCGCTTTTATCAACTTATGCGGCTCCATATTGAAATTACCCAATAACCTCGGGACACTAGTGATTTGTTTCCATGTCCCACCTAAAGATAGTTTAACCGGTATACAATTCCATCCCCTACCACTACCATGGATAGACCACACTACCTTTCGCCAAAGAGCGTTTTGGTTTGTTTTAAACCGCCACCACCATTTGGATAAAAGGCTCAAGTTCGCATCTCTAAGTGCACCCAACCCGACACCTCCATATTTAACCGGTGAAACTACTTTATCCCAAGCTAACCAACTCAATTTGTCAACGTCTTCCGTCCCTCCCCAAAAAAACTTCCGACGAATCCTCTCAAGACTATCAATTACTTGCAAAGGAGCCCGGAACAACGAGAAAAAGTAAAGCGGGAGCGAACTCAATACCGACTTAAGTAAGGTGATCCGACCACCATAGGATAAGCACTTAGATTTCCAAGACGACAATCTTTTCTTCACCTTTTTTATAACCGGATCCCAACTTTTCACCAAATTCATATACGTCGCTATTGGCACTCCAAGGTGAGTAAATGGGAACCGACCATACGAACAGTGTATAGCCGTAGCCAAATTCATAATCTCATTCTCCTCTACTCCAACCCCATAGACACAACTCTTGTTAGAACTAATTCTCAAACCCGAAATCAAATAAAAACCCCTTAAGAGGCGCCTCAAATTTTTCGCATTAACAATGGACCATTCCCCACAAAACACTACATCATCTGCATAAATAAAATGAGAAATCAAAGGGCCACTACCTCCCACTTGGATACCATGAAAAACACCAAGGTGACATGCCCTCCTCATAATCCGGGTAAGTGCCTCCATAGCAAGAATAAATACGAAAGGGGATAGTGGATCCCCTTGGCGAAGACCTTATTGACACGTGAATTCGAATGTGGGAGACCCATTCACCAAAACAGATGCTCGAGAACTCCGAACAATAGACATAATCTAACCACGCCACTTAGAAGAAAAATTCATTTGAACCAAAATATCTTCTAAAAAATCCCATCTCAATGAGTCGTAGGCTTTCTCAATATCAACTTTGAGGAAAAAACCTTTAAGTTTTGACTTCTTCAACCACGCAATAGTCTCGTTCAAAATTAAAGGGCCATCCAAAATGTTTCGCTCACTAATAAAAGCGGTTTGCTCCTCCGAAACATGGCGAGGCATCATATTTTTTAACCTCAACACCAAAACCTTAGAAAATACCTTGTTTATGACTCCCACCAAACTAATCGGGCGGTAATCCGCTAGAGTAGCCTGATCACGCCCCTTTGGTATCAATGCAATGAAAGCCGAGAAACACCCTTCACGAATTGCCCCATTCTCATAGAACTCCTCGAATAACTTCAAAAAATCATATTTCAACACAGTCCAAAACTTTCGGATGAAATTAAAATTCAAACTGTCGGGTCCCGGTGCCTTTCTGCCATCACACTCGAAAACAACACTTGTAATTTCTTCCAAAGTAAAAGGAGCATCCAAAGAGTGAGCCTCGTCCGATGAAAGGCGATTAATGTCCGAACAAATAAAGCCTGGCTTCGGACCTGCATCAAAGATAAATTTGTTAGAAAAAATGAGGCGATCTTGTCCTTGACCACATTTGGATCCGAGAACCACTCGCCATCACAACGAACTCCATGTATCTGATTATTCGCCGAGTTCATCTTGATAACACCATGAAAATACTTTGAGTTTTCATCCCCATCTAGAGCCGACCTCATTCTAGATTTTTGTTGCGCATCCAATGATTTCAATCTCTCCTCTTCAAAAACAATCTTTCTAGCTTCCACTCTATTATCAGCAAGTTTCTCCAAATCCACCACCACTTTTTTACACTTGTCGTATTTCTCCTCTCTACTTTTCCGTTCTGCATTCACCCAAAGCCTAATTCTACCTTTAAGCCACTTAAGTTTTGCCGCCAAAGCTATATCCGCTGGACCATCAAAAACAAAATCATTAGCGATAGAATTAACAAAATCCACAAATCCCGGTAATTGTAACCATGAGTCATAAAACCGAAAAGGAATATGCCCATAATCCGAGTTTTTTATTGAAAGCAAAAGTGGACAGTGATCAGAAAGGTGTCGGGAAAGGGCCGTCAACTCCGCACTCGGCCAGTTGGACATAAAATCATTACAAACCAAACTCCTATCCAATTTACTCAACTTTTCCCCATTACTCAACATATAGGTGTATTTGTGGCCACACATATTATATTCAAACAAGTCCGCGTCCGCAATAAAAGAGTTAAAAGACAATGCATTTTGCGCCAAAAATTCCGGATTTACCCTTTCATCAATTGTCCTCACCTCGTTAAAATCTCCCAAAAAAATCCACAATCCAAACAAGGACCGCCTATAAAACAACAATTCATTCCAGAAATTCCGTCTACCTGCTGCATCATTAGGAGCGTGTACATTTGCAATATTTACATGAAAACCCGAATGAACCATATCCCCCGAAATCACCAACACATGACGAGATTTAATAACACCCGTCTGCCGAAAACAAGATGGGTCCCACCAACATATAAGACCCCCCGCAATCCCATCCGAATTTACACAATCAAAAAGAAAAGTAGAATTACCCTAACACTTTGACAGTAGCCAAACAGACGGGTCCGTGATCTTTGATTCCTGCACAGCCAAAAAATCTACACCATGGGACGACTTCAACCCTTTAACCCAACCCGCCTTTCCTTTACTCCTAATCCCACGAACGTTCAATGAGAGAAAATTCATTGAGCACCCGATGACCCGAATTCCGTAACAATCTCCCCCGCAACCGAACCTTCAAAATTATTAAGATTTATACCAACCAAATTTCCAACCGTAACCGTAGCATCAACTTCAACATTAATACTTGCCGCCTCCTCAATCATATCAGTAGGGGTAGACGACTGAGAATTAGAATTCCCCTGTTCATCCACCACTGGTACTGATTCATGACTTTCCTGAACAGTAGCTGAAACCGGCTGAGTAGACCCATCTTCAAAGACCTCCATCCCTTCAGTGTTAACATTCAAATCAGGAACCGTGTGAACAGTCTCCTGCACAAATGGGGTACTAAAAAAAGAGTTTTTATTAGTATCCTCTGGAGAATTGTGGAATACTACCCGAGACCTTTTCCTGCTTTTAAATTTTTCTGACCGACCCATATTAAATCCCAAAAAGCAACCCCCAGACGACCCATTAGGAGTGAAAACAGAATTTAGGCCCACACTACTTTGGCCCTTCTCGAAAACTTCCTGGTGGCCCATATTATTCAAAATATTGGTAGAACATTCTAATTTGTCTCCACATGGCAAGTCAACCTTCTCATTAAGACTACCCGAATTAACCGCCTGTGAAGTCGGAAGGTCATTAACACCGGCCGAACCTCCGTCACTGTTTTCCGGTACACCGTCACGGATCTCTCCTTCCTCCATGTCATCGACAATCTCAGTAGCTCTAACCTCCTCGAACTCGGGAATCCATGTCGATTGTTCCTTAATAACCTAAACATTATAACCGACTCCTTTCCACGAAATAGTTACTTCTTCATCTATTCTAGACGACAAATGAGTAAGAACGGGGGAAAACCCGACAGAATTATCAACATCGAACCAAGAAAAATCCGAAGGCCAAACCACCTTACCAAACAAGCTTCCCACCTTGTCAAATACCACATTATCACGTACCGGAACAGGCATCCCGATGACCTTCAGCACTGCAATTCTCTCAAATGGTAGTACCTGACCAATCCAAGGAGACACAGACACCAACGTCTCCTTCCAAACAATCTCTTTTGAGATCATAAAATCTTGCATCTCATCGCTATTCTGGAATGAAATAAGGACAACCAACCCTCCTAAATACGACACCGCAGCGTCATGAAAACCCGCCGTAGCCAACATCTTCTTCACAGAGTGCAGTCGTCAAATGGAACCCGATATTCCTATAACTGCTCTCCCCATACAGTGCATCGGATACATCGCCCCCATCTTCCACAGTCAAAGTTTTCTTCGAACCAGCCGATCCACAATAAACTGATTTGATAGCAGGGAACTCATCCTCCACAATATTCTTCTCCTTCTTAACCGGTTCATCAATCGCATAAGAGATCTTCCTGTGTGAGCGATCGAACATGGCTAAGGAAACAGAAATCCGGGACTCCGGGATCGTAATCTCATTGAGACTCTGCATGATCGGATAAGGATCTTTGATCTTTTGGCACCGAACGAACCCGAACACCCTACCTTTGATAGACTTCCGCCTAGGAACCCATGCATCCGTTACGTGAACAAAAGGACGAAACGCCTCCTTAAGCTTCAACCCCGTAACCCTATCCGATATATTGGTGACAAAAAACGTTGTTCTCGTAGCCGGATCATCACTGTCGGACGTAGGAATCGATGATCGGCCGCCGCCACCTCTCCTATTAGGGTTAATTTTTTTATTCTATATTAGATATTCTTTGTATTAATAAAATAATTTAATAAAATTATATAACTAGTTTCACGGTTGAAATTTTCTGGGGGTTTATTTTTTTTTTTGTCAAAATTATTTTTTTTATTTTCTGTTTCGCTTGGTATAGCGTGTGTGGGTATACCTATATATCCATCGAACTGACCTTTGAGTTGATGTGAGATTTGGTCGACTCTAAAGATGGTTAATATATGATGCGGGACTTTAAATTTTAGAATAAAGTACAATTTCAGTCCCTGAGGTTTACACCCGCTCTCAGGTTCAGTCCCTATTTCAAAAAATCAACACTCCAGTCTCTGACGTAGTCAATTGCTCACAACAAAAACCTTTGCACTAACTGGTCGTTTGTACTTATGTGAAAAGACCAAAATACCCCCAATGTTTACTTATAATTTTAGTCCTTGCTGGTTGATTTCTTAATTTCCCTCCATTTTCAAATGTTTTTCCTAATCTAGTAACATACCACATGTAACCAGAAAATTAAACAACAATATTGACGAATTTTATATGTTTTAATTGATCTCTATTCATGTGGGGGATTGTTGGATATTAAGTGAAAATGAGTTTTTCACTATATATTTTGGACATTAATAATATTTATATATGTGTTGTATAAATAATCATTTATGAGTTAGTGTTCAAACTATGTCCAAATAGAGCTAAGATGAATGAGATATCGAAGCTTGAAGTTGTATGTTTGGAACAAACAAAGATGAGAAAAATGAATTGAAATTTGTCAACTTGTCCCGCATAGGTGGGATGACAAAACTGAAAGTGGTATATATGAAGGAGCACTCCTTGTAAATTGTTTCCTTAAAGGCAAACACTAGTGGGGACCCAAAGGGTGCATCGCACCCGCACACAGGCGTGCGTGACGTGGGCTATAGGCCCAATGTGGTACATTTTGAATTTCGCACACCGCCTTTGTATTTTTGCCCATGAGCGCGTGGTCAGATACATGGTGGGTCCGCTTATGGCGTATCCTTGGGTGACATAGGCGGATGCCATGGCATGTCACATGTCACCGCGACACGAGCTCCTTAGGCGCATGTCGCACATCATTGGCTAGGGCAGAGAGTGTGGGTGTCGCTCGAGTATGGATGGCGCATGACCAGGTGGCGTCCTGGTATGCGTAGTGGCATCCGTGTGGTGCGCGACTCCATATGGTGTGACATGAGATCCATGAAGCGTGGCGCGCGGATTGGCAGATCAGTTCTAGCGCGCGCAGGTTTGTAACAGTAATAGAAGAGCTGGTTGGACGTAGTCAAACTAGTTGCTTCAAACCGTTTAATTCGTGTCATGATGAATATGACCGTTTTTTGACTAACCACTTAAATCCATTTAATTAGAGATTAAAGCCATATTCATTATCTTGTTTATTACAAGATTAATGTTATAGTTATGACAAGATTAATGTATTTTTTATTACTAGTTTTAATGAGGTTAAAACTATGGGTGTATATATATGAACTTGGTGGTTCATAATTCATACTATACATACAAGAAAAAGGTACTCTCTTTAGTCTTGATATTTCCATTGAGATGAGTACTCTCAAATTTACACAACTTCATATTTTTCCTAATTTTATAAACACCAAATTATACTCGGTGTAATCTCGGGCGTGAGAGTCATCTCCGGCAGTACAACTACTACTTCGGTTGTTGTATCCTTAAAACAGACCGTCTGAGAGGAGGCACATAATCTTTTTAATATCCCCGTGTCAAACACGATCCTCAACCAAAACCATCAACGAATTTTTCCTTATCTTGGTGTGGATTTACGAATAAGAAGGTGTGGTTGAAGTTTTCCAAAGACGTCGATTTGAATAAAGACTGATACAATATATTTGTATTTCATTTATTTATCATATAGTTTTGTAACCGGATTGTACTATCATATTTCCTACGAATAACGAGAGTCTCGTTATTTTATGTTTTGTAATTTATTTTAATAAGAAGTGAACCTAGTTCCTGTAACCTTAAAACAAACTTTCGTGAAGATTGTTACTACAATCTTAAATCTCTTCTTTACGAGGATTTAGGTTCATAAAAGGTAAAATTTTTAATTGAGATTTTGCTAAAATCTTATAAATATTTTTGGGAAATATTTATTTAGTACAACGAGTCAGATTAATTTTATGATTGAGTACAATCTTTTATCCGAATATCGTGTTGCAAAACGAGCGTTTTGATTCAAGTTTTAGAGTTTATGGTTTTTGTTCGTGTTTAAATAACCCGAACTATATACAAAAATTAATATGTGTTTCGAATGGTTGGAGTACTAAATTTTCTAATGAGTGAATTAGAAATTAGTAATTTTTGTAAACCCACGAGTTAGATGCTAACCCGCGCGTTGCGGCGGGTTGTAATATATAATGTCTTTAGTATGAATATATGAGACGTAAAAATGTTAAGTGTATGCAATTTAATTTCTTATTTGCTAACTTGAAAGTAATTAGGCTTTAGGGTTAGCTGGATATGAATAGGTAAAAATTAGCCTACTTAGAGGTATATTTCATGTGTGGGCTATTTTCTATTTTCTTGTATATTGAATCTTGTTCGTCAATATATAAACCAATGAAAATGAAATATGATATAAAACAAATAACTAATCAGTTAGCTTTATAAACCCTACTCTTGTTAGTTTTTCAAAATTACTTTTTAATAGTCCAATCATGATCATTTTTTGAGTAATTTATCTTTACCCAAAGATAAATAAACATTAAATTGTTATAAATATATTGATATTATGGTTATCAACGCATAAAATAGAATAAGCTTATTCTCCAAGTTTCTTTAACCTATATATATATATTCCATTGTATTTATTGTATGAACACATCCATTAATAATATAAAGATCTTTCTACCTACATCTCTTTCTCATATTGTTTAGCTATTAGGCTTGTTGTTTCACAACACGTTATCAGCACGACTTGCTTTTGAAGTTGGACCCGCATTTCACAAGGATGTTGAATCAAACTATCCTACACGTAGTTTTATTTTAATTCATTGAATTTAATTTGTTATTTATTAATCTCGTATTTACTATTGGTAATGATATATTGGTATTTTGGATGACTGGTTGAATTTTTCATTGATATCATCCAAAAGAAAGAAAAGAAAAATACATCATAGATATCACCATTAAAGGGTTTGAAAAAAAAGATTTTTTTAAACATCACAAAATAAACTTTTGAATCGAACTTAAAGCCGGAAATCAATGAGATTTGTTATATGATTTGTATAAAATTAAGTCATTTATATTTAACATATACCTTATGTATATGATCTAATAGACATATTTTAAACTATGTCAATTATTTTAAATGAAGTCGTATTATATGATCAAATAGTTATTTACTCAAAAAAATAGAAAATATATTTCTATGAAGTTATACAAACGTTGTATTATCATAGCTGCTAGCAAGAAATATACTCCAGTTATTAGGGATATAAAACGATTAAGGCTCTAATATACTTATCGAACCCGTGGTAATAGCATAAATATATCATTATATCATTATATCTTATACAAGGTGTTTAATTACAATATTTCATTAACTGTTAATGATATTTTTCTTAAATTTTTCTTAACGATGTTATCCCATGAAAACTAGTTCCGTTAGTCTTGTAGATGTAAAGGATGTAAAAACTTTTAAAAATGTATATCCTACACTTTAATATAATATTATTATTGGTCTCCCTGGATAATTATATGTATCGTAATATTAAACACGATCAGTTATTAATAATATATTACATATATTATTAATCATCATGAACAAATATGTAATCATTGTTGATGATCCACTGTAAGAATTATATTGTTCTTGTTAAATATTATTAATGATATAATAAGTTCTTCTGGTAATACTAATAAATCTTATTCTACAGTGAAATATATTATTAGTTAATAATGTATCATTATAATATATCATAATAATAATTAGTTTAATATATTATTAATAACTGGTAATATACTGTATTATCACAATAAGATGTGAATTAATATAATATATGTTATAATATTGATTAATATTATATATCCAGTATATTTATTGGTATACAATAAATAAGTTTATTAAGTTGTTACGTACATGACTAATAATCTACTAAATGATAAGATTTGATTTGTTAGTATTTTAGTGGATATTATCTTTTGTTTGAAAATTTGTGACTTACATCTATCCTCTTCTAGAACTCTTTTCACTTCGTATTAATTTGTGACAACCCTTACAAAACCAGGTATCCGTACGACTTAATTAACTATTAATAGTTGCCTAATTACTGTGCTTAACTGAGATTTCTGATAAACTGCTACTTGATTTTTGATACTTGTACATATCTGCATCATACTTTGATTTCCTGTCACTACATTATTTACTTACTGAACTCTAGTGACAAACATGATGCACAAAAGCACAGTAGCACTTGAACGGATAACCTATTTGACATGCTGATATAGCCAGCATCAGGCAGACACTGCCTCTAAAGGCCTGTATGAGCCAGAAATATTTTACTACACCCATAGTGTGTGTAGAGATACAAGGGTTGTATAATTGCGTCTCTAGGAATAAGATATAGAGATTGGATGTGCCAAAAACGTATTTTAAGCACAAAACACAGCACTTTTATCAACACACTAGCTTCTAGCTAATTAATAAAGTGCCAAAACATGAGGAATTATTCCTGACACCTTGCAGAATGAATTGTGTCGCTAAAAATATTATTTACGACGCTTAAAGGATTACTTAAGCACTTTAACGGATTACTATCTAACCGAACAACCGGACTATACCCGGAACATAAAAATATTGCCAGAAATATTATTGGTCTTTTTCTGAGCCAGTTAGGGTCCCTGATTACCCTAACACCCGCTTTATAACGCGTTAAATAACTAACGGGGTTAATCCCTAAAGTAACCGACTTAACCAAACTAAACTCTAACTGTACGATCAAGACCCAACCGGATACCCCCCCCCCCCCCGCCTAATGGAATCGGCCCAACCAAGAGGACAAGGCAAGTACAACTTTTTGATATTTTATTAGATGTTGTGGATATCTAGAGCATGAAACCGATGGACGAAAGAGCATAATTTCTCTATATAAACACACACACTCCACACAAATTTACACACACACAAACACCAACATTTCACTCTCTCTCTTGCTCCCTCTCTTCTCGGCCGAGAGCACCCACACCCATCCATCATACTTTCGGTTCTTGTCTTGCCATTCCAAGTGCACACAAGTGTCGGGGATCACGTACGAGGAAGCTTGAAGCAAGCGGAAGCTAAAGGACCACGTTCATTTGCTTTTATCCACGCCGTTTTCGCCAAAGATCTTCCCTAGCCCCGAGCTAGAGGTATAACATTTAAAACTTGTTCTTGATCATATCTAAAGTGGTTAAAAGGATTTTTAACGGTTAAAAGTCGGTAACCCATCTTTTGAATCTAAAAAGTCTACTAAAACTCGAATATCGTTGGATAAAAGGTCATGTCTTGTGTAAATGTCGTAGTATTTGAATATGTTGATTGTAGAGGCCCGATCTACGATGTGGTGGCTCTTATCATCGTTTAACCCGACTTTGTTAAGATCCCGGATCTTGACATACACTTGTTTCTTTTGTACAAGGGTTAAAAGGTGAAACTCCACCACACGAGAAACATGAACTTGTGTAAAAGTGTTTTGACATGAAAAATAGTATTTAAAACGAGCCGATCTACGTATGTACAAGTGGTACATTCGTAGAACCAAGTGTCGAGAAAATCATGTTTTATATAGGTTGGATAACATGTTAACAAAGGTGATTTTTATAAACTACAAGTGTATAAACACTTGTGAAACGAAAGATCCGACAAAATAACAATTTTTATACAAATTGTCGGGAAGTTGTAAAGAATGATTTGTTCTAAAAACGGGGTTTTTGCAAGACTAAACTATTTTATACATAGATCCACTAAATGTAACGAGATCTACACAATAGTTTTAGAAAAACTACAAGTTCATGTAATATTGTGATTTTACATACTAGTCTACAAGTTTGAAGTGTTGAAACTTATGTAATGTGTTGGAAATTGATTGGTTGATTTAAAGAAATTGTTGAAGTGATTTTGTAAAAGAAAATGATACGCTTGAAAGCGTGGCCACCTCCAGTTATAGGGGAAACTCTGGCGAAATTTTTCTAAAAATCTAACACTTAGAATTATTTACAAGTGTTAGAATTATTTTTGAAATGTTTTCAAAATATATTTCGCCATGACTTTATTTATTAAATAATCGGAGGTGGGATTTTCACAAAAACTAAACGTGATAAATATTTATTCGATAAATATATTTTTATCACACTGTTTATGATTATTTTGTGAAAATATATAAATATTATTTTTAGAGTAAAAATAATATTTACAAACTTTGTCGAACCCAAAATAATACCAACGCCTTCACGACAAACATATAAGTTACAACGGTAATTACTATTACCACTTAATCGCCAAAACGTAACTTACGCCTTATACGGAAATATTCATGAATGCGGATATTGTCAACGTATTATTTTGGAAAGTAGTATGTAAAAAGAAAATATATTATTTTTGAGAAAAATAATTATATTTTGGAATGAGAAATAAAATATATTAAGTGAGACTTAATATTATAAACACGTATGTATTAATTCCCCCATCCTTGGGAAGGAGATTTTCTACCAAGTATACACACGGAACGGTTGTCTAACCGTTTCCCGAAAATGATAAACTATAAAGCTAAGGCACGGCCATCCGTCTAATAGAATTAGCACATGTAGGTCGTTGCGCAGCAGTTGGATATTTGGATTACTTGGTATTGTGACGCACTCACTGTGAGTTCATGTCCCCCTTTTCTCTTAACTGTTTTCAGTTTTATAAACTGCGGGGGTGAAATACATGTTACTATGATTTTGAATACTTGATACATGGTATGGTTAGCGTAAGGAGGTTTACTACTTAGATCATGTGAGTGGGTAGGCACAACTTGAGGCCATTAATCCTCGTAGTAGGACCGAGGGACAGGAGCGGTAGATCTATCTGGGTGTAGCGAGCCCAGCCCCAGGTCCAGCATAACGGACCTCGGGGTGACTTAGTGCCCGACGCATAAATCCGCTAGGTTTGAGTCATCCCTACTTGCACTTCACACATATCAATGGCCTTGCAAACCATTGGTGATCTCTTTTTTTTTCCTTATTTGCTACATACCAGGTTTTTGATAAAGATAAAGGTTTGTTTACGCACTTTCGCATGAACTCGCTCAACATTATTGTTGATTTTTCAACTTACATGTATTTCAGGGAATTAACGATCTGGCGCGGTATGGCTTGTTTTCCGCTGCATTAGGCCCGAGGTCATCCAGGGTTCGAGGCTTGTGACTCTTTCCTGGACAAGTCACAGTCCTTGAATCATGTTTTTGTTAAGTTTGCATTTGTAATGTTTTAGACAAGTTGTGGTTGTTGGGTGAAACCCGTTAAGACAATGTTTTACTACTTTACTTTTAATGGATGATCTTGCATATTTTTAATTCATATAGCTTGTTATGATTAAGCTATGGTATTAAGAAGTCACACCAAATTAACTACGCTTCCGCAAAGCTAGGGTGTGACAGCTTGGTATCAGAGCTCTGATCATAGCGAACTAGGATTCTTTCTCGAGTCTAGACTATGATCACTAGGGCTCTCACGAAAACATTTTTCTGCATACCACTTAAGTCCAGATCCAAAACCTTTTTATAAACAAATGTTGAGCATATTTTATTTATTATTTTTAGGCTCAGTCTGGGAGGCTGAGGCTCGGTCTGGGAGACTGAGGCTCGGTCTGGGAGGCCGAGGCTCGATCTAATGGATCGAGGTAGTTGGCTAGTGGGACTAGGGAGTCAGTCTGGGAGGCTGGGAAAGTTTGCTAGTGGGACTAGGGAGTCAGTCTGGGAGGCTGGGAAAGTTTGCTAGTGGGACTAGGGAGTCAGTCTGGGAGGCTGGGAAGGTTTGCTAGTGGGACTAGGGAGTCAGTCTGGGAGGCTGGGAAAGTTGGCTAGTGGGACTAGGAAGGACAGTCTGGGAGGCTGGGAGGCTAGTGGGACTAGGTGGATTATGTGATTATTATTTGGTAGCTTATGTGATTATCTGATTTACTGATTATTTGTGCATACTTGTGATTGTGTTACAGACACATGGATACATCAGGCACCGGAGACTCAGATACCACTAGACCTCTACCCATAGTGTCGGATGACATTGTGTCATCGGAGCATGAGGTACATACCTCAGACTACACGAGCACGGATGATGATGACTTCCAGCCGTTCGCTCTACCCGACGACGTTGATGAGCATACTGATGACTCCTTGCCCTTCGCTTTACCCGAGGGTACCTATGAGCCTATTGATGGCGATCCTGCTGAGTATCTTCCCCTTGTTGTGATTCCAGCTCCGATTCCTCTTGCTTCTTATCCAGCACACGAGCTATTACTAGACGCCGAGGCTGACGGCGACATTGATCTCTACGAGGACGAGCCTTTTGAGGACGAGGTTCCTGATGCAGCCCCTTTACCCGCTGGCGGTCTCTTGATGATTGCTGATGCCCCAGCTGGAGACTCGCCCGTCCACTCACCAGTCCCAGACTCTTTTGAGTCTGTGGCATCTGCTCCGTCTCACGAGGTGTGCACTCAGCATTTTGTTCATGACTCGGACCCTGATCAGGCATCTTCTGCCGCCCCCATTCCGAGCTTTGTGTTCGAGCACGATGACATTGAGGATTCGGATCCCGTTTTTCCTCCAGGATTTGACCCTGACCGCGATATTGAGTATATTCCTATGGACCAGCATATGGAGGACCCTGTTGATCCCGTTGATCCTATCGATCCCTTTGATCCAGAGTTTGATTTTGACATGGCTTTTGATGACCCAGAGCCTGCCTTGGCCCCAGAGCAGGCAGCTGCTCTCGATCCTATGCATGAGCATGACTTGGTACATGCTGACGTTCCTGTTGAGCCCGTTTTGGCTGACCCACCTGTTGGTGATGTTCCTTTGATAGCTGATGATCCTGTTGTTGATCCACCTTTTGTTGATCCCCCTTTGATTGCTGATATCCCTGTTGACCACCCAGTTGAGCATGTTGCACCCGTTGATCCTGTCATTGCTCCGTTTGATCCTGTACCCCTCGAGCCTGAGCACGCTCTGTTTGTAGAGCATATGGATCCACCCGATGAGGAGGCACAGCACGGTTGGATACCTGCTGACGAGGATGTTCCACCGTTTCCACCACATCACACTGATGCACATCATACTGATTTTTCATTTCAGATCCCACCGTTTGTACCTCCAGCGGGGCCTGGAGAGGGCTCTTCAACCCACACTTTTGGTCACGTACCGATGCCTATGCCTTTCGTACCTCAGATGACACCTGTTCCATCTTCTGTTCATGTAGCACCATTCGATCCCACCAGCACGCCACTGCTTTGGTCATCTTCCTCTCCGATGCCGCCCACTGATCCATATCATCCATTCCATATGGGGCATACAATAGAGGAAGTCTTGATGTCCTTTGTCCATCAGCATGATTCCCATACACAGCGACTCCAGGAGCTCGAGAGAGCTCAGTTATCACTAGGTCCATATCTTGGTCAGACATCCTCATCTTTTCAGCCTTTTCGATCATTACCTCCTGACTATGCTGCCCGACTTACGACCTTGGAGCAGCAGATTGCATCTGTTATTCGCACTCAGCAGGCGATGGAGGAGGATTGGCTTCAGTTACGCCGCTTACTCTACACTCACTTTCCCCCTCCTCCACCCCCATCCGCATAGGGCTCATTGGTGCCATAATGGTAGACGATGGTGAGACGACCGCGATTGTGACTGCACAGCCTTTTGGAGACCATCTGACGATACTGATTTTTGTTGATATTTGTTGATGTACTGGATGTATGTGACACTGATGTGATATTGTTTTTGACAGGGGTGATGTAGCCCCTATTTGATTTGTGATTGTATGATACAGTGACGTACTGATACCCTTACCACATTATGGTCTCGATATATATAACAATCGCCATATTCTCACCATATCTGATTCACTTGATTGCTTATTTATGTTGGGACATGGGATGTTGTATGTATGATATTTGCAACATGGGATGTTGGGACATGGGATGTTGTGTGTATGATATTTGTGACATGGGATGTTGGGACATGGGATGTTGTGTGTGATATATAGATAACATGAGATGTTATATGTTATTACTATTACTATATACGTATGTTTATTATGGCCTAATCGACGTACGCATCTTTAGAAGATGGCGCCAAGACGACAACCTCAGCCGATGCCTACTACTCAGGACGAACTACAGCAAGTCATTGCTGCTGCTATTGCTCAATATGCTGCCTCGCAAGGAGGACCAAGCGGAAGTAGCTCGAACATTAACGGCAACCAAAATCCTCCTCATGGGTGCACCTACAAACAATTCTTGGACTGTAAGCCCATAAACTTCGACGGCACAGGTGGTGCTGTTGCTTTCGTCCGCTGGGCAGAGAAGACCGAGTCCGTACTTCGCATGAGCAAGTGCGCTGTGGATCAGCAAGTCACTTACATCTCAGGGCTATTTGTGGATGGAGCCCTATCCTGGTGGAATCTACAGGTTCAGACCCTTGGCGAAGCTACAGCTTACGCACTGACCTGGACAGAGTTGAAGGAGCTTATGCGCAAGAAGTACTGTTCTCGTGCTGAAATTCAGAGGTTAGAGACCGAATTCTGGCACCTAAAGATGGAAGGTTCCAAGGTAGCTGAATACGTTCAGAGGTTCCACGATTTGTCGCATGTGGTACCCTATATGGTTACACCGGAGTTCAAGAGGATTGAACGCTTCATCTGGGGATTGGCTCCTCAGATAATCAGCATGGTGACTTCTTCCAAACCTGCAACCATCACAGAAGCCATTGATTTGAGTGTGGCTCTCACCGAAGAGGCAATTCGGTTGAACAAGTTTGATGGGGTTGAGCCCAAGAAGAAGGAGACTCATGTGGAGTCATCTGGTGGTAGTAAGCGAAAGTTTTCGAGTTTCAAGCAGAGCACCGGGATGGTGGTTAAGAAGGGAGAATCGACTGCGCCAGCTCAAGATTCAGCTGGTGGTAGAAAGAAAGGGAAGGGATACATGGGTGCACATCCCAAGTGCAACTCATGCCAAAAACATCACTCTGGTCGTTGCAGCCTGAGAGTTTGTGAATCATGTGGGAAGACTGGTCACACGAAGGATTTCTGTTGGGCTAATGCTGGCCGGGGAGGCCAAGGAGGAAATGGGAATAGGAACAACCGTGGTGGTACTGGGAACCGCCCACAAGGAAACCTGGGAGGTGATGGAAACCGTGCCAACCTTGCTAACCAAGCAGGCGCCATGAATCGGAACCAGGGAAACCATCAAGCTGGAAACAATGGTGGAAACGGGCAGAGGCCCGGATGTTTTAATTGTGGAGACCAAGGGCATTTCAAGAGGAATTGCCCAGAATTAAACCAGGCACGCGGAAGAGTGTTTAACATGGAAGC
Source organism: Helianthus annuus (assembly GCF_002127325.2). Taxonomy (NCBI): domain Eukaryota; kingdom Viridiplantae; phylum Streptophyta; class Magnoliopsida; order Asterales; family Asteraceae; genus Helianthus; species Helianthus annuus. The sequence continues at coordinate 21,723,656 of NC_035448.2, read as the reverse complement.
CAGGGAAGCGCGCCAGGATCCCAACGTTGTCACTGGTACGTTCCCTGTAAACCAACGCTATGCATCCGTTTTGTTTGATACTGGTGCCGATTATAGCTTCGTATCGTTAGAATTTAGAAACATGCTTGGTTTAGCCGCTAGTAAGTTAGATATTCCTTACTCGATCGAATTAGCGAATGGGAAGTTAGTAGAAGCTAACGAGGTGATTCGAGGTTGCGTAATCGAGCTGGGAGAGCGTGAGTTTGCCCTCGATCTACTACCAGTCCAGTTGGGAAGCTTCGACGTGGTAGTAGGGATGGATTGGTTATCGAGTAACAAGGCAGAGATAGTTTGTCACGAGAAGGTTATTCGTATCCCGACCGATGATGGTGAGACCATTGTTGTTCATGGGGAGAAGCGTGAGACGCCGTTAAGGATGATTAGCTGCCTGAAAGCAAGGAAGTGTTTGCAGAAAGGATGTGTTGCTTTTCTGGCACACATTGTGGATAAAAAGGCTGCTGAGCCGAAGATCGAAGACATCCCTGTCGTGAGGGAATACCCAGAAGTCTTTCCAGAAGACTTGCCTGGCTTGCCACCTCAAAGGCAAGTGGAGTTTCGCATCGACTTAGTTCCGGGCGCTGCGCCTGTGGCTAAGGCACCTTATAGACTCGCTCCGTCTGAGATGCAAGAACTGTCGACACAACTTCAAGAGTTGTTAGACAAGGGTTTTATCCGACCAAGCTTCTCGCCTTGGGGAGCTCCAGTTTTGTTTGTGAAGAAGAAGGACGGTAGTTTTCGAATGTGCATTGACTACAGAGAGTTGAACAAGCTGACGATCAAGAATAGGTATCCCCTGCCAAGAATCGATGATCTGTTCGACCAGCTTCAAGGTTCAAGCTTCTATTCAAAGATCGATCTTCGATCTGGATACCATCAGCTACGGATACAGGAGGAGAGTATCCCGAAGACAGCCTTCAGAACTCGATATGGACACTACGAGTTTCTCGTTATGCCGTTTGGTTTGACAAACGCACCTGCAGTGTTCATGGATTTGATGAACCGAGTTTGTAAGCCATACTTGGATAAGTTTGTGATTGTATTCATCGATGACATCCTGATTTATTCAAAGACAAAGGCTGAGCACGAGCAACATCTTAGAGCTATTCTAGAGTTGCTGAAGAAGGAACAATTGTACGCCAAGTTCTCTAAGTGTGAGTTTTGGCTACGTGAGGTGCAATTCCTTGGACACGTGGTGAATGGAGATGGAATCCACGTGGATCCAACCAAGATCGAGGCGATCAAAGACTGGGAAACGCCAAAAACGCCAACTGAGATTCGACAATTCTTGGGTTTGGCTGGCTATTATCGAAGGTTCATCGAGAACTTTTCAAAGATCGCTCAACCGTTGACACTCCTCACGCAGAAAGATAAGAAGTTTGATTGGGGAATCAAACAGGATGAGGCGTTTCAGATATTGAAGGATAAGCTTTGTAACGCGCCGATCTTAGCTCTACCGGAAGGTACCGACGATTTTGTGGTATACTGCGACGCATCGCGTCAAGGTTTGGGTTGTGTGTTGATGCAACGCCAGAAGGTTATCGCCTACGCATCACGCCAACTGAAGGTGCATGAAAAGAACTATACCACTCATGATTTGGAGCTAGGCGCAGTGGTCTTTGCTTTAAAGATCTGGAGACACTACCTTTACGGTACAAAGTGTACAATCTTCACAGATCACAAGAGCCTCCAGCATATATTCAACCAGAAGGAGTTGAATATGAGGCAAAGACGATGGGTCGAGTTGTTGAACGACTACGACTGCGAGATCAAGTATCATCCAGGGAAGGCGAATGTGGTCGCCGATGCCCTAAGTCGTAAAGAGAGAATCAAGCCCATAAGGGTTAGGGCTATGGAAATGATAATTCAAACCGACCTTTCCTCACGCGTTCGTGCAGCACAGAAGGAAGCTCTCAAGGAGGGAAACCTTGAGGAAGAATATCTCCGTGGGATGGAGAAGATATTGGTGCCAAACAGGGAAGGAACATTGTGTTTTGGGAAAAGGATTTGGGTTCCTCTGTTTGGTGGTTTAAGAGGGGTTATCTTTGATGAAGCTCACAAGTCATGGTACTCTATCCACCCTGGAGCGGATAAGATGTACCAGGATCTTAAAGATTATTACTGGTGGCCTAGGATGAAGGGCGATGTTGCCATTTACATGAGCAAATGTTTAACTTGCGCCAAAGTTAAGGCGGAATACCAGAAGCCTTCAGGACTTCTGCAGCAATCGAAAATTCCCCAGTGGAAGTGGGAAGAAATCTCCATGGATTTTATTACGAAGTTGCCAAGAACGCCAAAAGGCCATGACACTATCTCGGTGATAGTGGATCGCTTAACGAAGTCAGCACACTTCTTGCCTATCCGCGAGAAGGATCATACAAGCAAATTGGCTGAAATCTACATGAGAGAGATTGTTATACGCCATGGAGTACCTCTCTCGATTATTTCTGATAGAGATGGGAGGTTCGTATCGAGGATATGGAAATCCTTCCAGGAAGCTTTTGGCTCAAAGCTGAATATGAGCACAGCTTTTCACCCGCAGACCGACGGACAAAGTGAGCGGACGATTCAGACGTTGGAGGACATGCTGAGAGCATGTGTGATGGATTTAGGCGGTAGCTGGGATAAGCATTTACCCCTGGTTGAGTTTTCCTACAACAACAGCTACCACACCAGTATTGGTGCCGCGCCATTCGAAGCTTTATATGGACGCAAGTGCAGGTCGCCGCTCTGTTGGTCTGACGCAGGTGATAGACAATTGGTAGGTCCCGATGTAGTTCAGGAAACTACAGATAAGATCGCGCAAATCCGAGATCGCATTAGTGCGGCTCGTGACCGTCAGAAGACCTACGCAGATCTGAAAAGGAAACCTCAAGAGTTTGAGGTTGGGGATATGGTTCTGTTGAAGGTATCACCCTGGAAGGGTGTAGCACGATTTGGGAAACGTGGGAAGTTGAATCCGCGCTACATTGGTCCTTTCAAGGTTTTGGAAAGAATTGGGACCGTAGCATACAAGTTGGATCTACCTGCCGAACTGAATAACGTTCACGATACATTTCATGTATCTAATCTGAAGAGAAGTCCAACTCAAGTTAACGTTGCTATTCCTACCGACGAAATTCATATAGACGACACGCTCCACTTCGTTGAAGAACCTGTCGAGGTCACGGATTGGAAAGTTAAAAAGACCCGCCGGAGCAGTGTCAAGCTCGTCAAAGTTCGCTGGAATGCTAGACATGGTCCTGAGTTCACCTGGGAGCGTGAAGACCGAATGAAGGAGAAATACCCCCACTTATTTCATGAGAACCCTGCTTCTACAAGCAGAATTTAAAATTTCGGGACGAAATTTATTTAACGGGGGGAGAATGTGACAACCCTCACAAAACCAGGTATCCGTACGACTTAATTAACTATTAATAGTTGCCTAATTACTGTGCTTAACTGAGATTTCTGATAAACTGCTACTTGATTTTTGATACTTGTACATATCTGCATCATACTTTGATTTCCTGTCACTACATTATTTACTTACTGAACTCTAGTGACAAACATGATGCACAAAAGCACAGTAGCACTTGAACGGATAACCTATTTGACATGCTGATATAGCCAGCATCAGGCAGACACTGCCTCTAAAGGCCTGTATGAGCCAGAAATATTTTACTACACCCATAGTGTGTGTAGAGATACAAGGGTTGTATAATTGCGTCTCTAGGAATAAGATATAGAGATTGGATGTGCCAAAAACGTATTTTAAGCACAAAACACAGCACTTTTATCAACACACTAGCTTCTAGCTAATTAATAAAGTGCCAAAACATGAGGAATTATTCCTGACACCTTGCAGAATGAATTGTGTCGCTAAAAATATTATTTACGACGCTTAAAGGATTACTTAAGCACTTTAACGGATTACTATCCAACCGAACAACCGGACTATACCCGGAACATAAAAATATTGCCAGAAATATTATTGGTCTTTTTCTGAGCCAGTTAGGGTCCCTGATTACCCTAACACCCGCTTTATAACGCGTTAAATAACTAACGGGGTTAATCCCTAAACTAACCGACTTAACCAAACTAAACTCTAACTGTACGATCAAGACCCAACTGGATACCCCCCCTAATGGAATCGGCCCAACCAAGAGGACAAGGCAAGTACAACTTTTTGATATTTTATTAGATGTTGTGGATATCTAGAGCATGAAACCGATGGACGAAAGAGCATAATTTCTCTATATAAACACACACACTCCACACAAATTTACACACACACAAACACCAACATTTCACTCTCTCTCTTGCTCCCTCTCTTCTCGGCCGAGAGCACCCACACCCATCCATCATACTTTCGGTTCTTGTCTTGCCATTCCAAGTGCACACAAGTGTCGGGGATCACGTACGAGGAAGCTTGAAGCAAGCGGAAGCTAAAGGACCACGTTCATTTGCTTTTATCCACGCCGTTTTCGCCAAAGATCTTCCCTAGCCCCGAGCTAGAGGTATAACATTTAAAACTTGTTCTTGATCATATCTAAAGTGGTTAAAAGGATTTTTAATGGTTAAAAGTCGGTAACCCATCTTTTGAATCTAAAAAGTCTACTAAAACTCGAATATCGTTGGATAAAAGGTCATGTCTTGTGTAAATGTCGTAGTATTTGAATATGTTGATTGTAGAGGCCCGATCTACGATGTGGTGGCTCTTATCATCGTTTAACCCGACTTTGTTAAGATCCCGGATCTTGACATACACTTGTTTCTTTTGTACAAGGGTTAAAAGGTGAAACTCCACCACACGAGAAACATGAACTTGTGTAAAAGTGTTTTGACATGAAAAATAGTATTTAAAACGAGCCGATCTACGTATGTACAAGTGGTACATTCGTAGAACCAAGTGTCGAGAAAATCATGTTTTATATAAGTTGGATAACATGTTAACAAAGGTGATTTTTATAAACTACAAGTGTATAAACACTTGTGAAACGAAAGATCCGACAAAATAACAATTTTTATACAAATTGTCGGGAAGTTGTAAAGAATGATTTGTTCTAAAAACGGGGTTTTTGCAAGACTAAACTATTTTATACATAGATCCACTAAATGTAACGAGATCTACACAATAGTTTTAGAAAAACTACAAGTTCATGTAATATTGTGATTTTACATACTAGTCTACAAGTTTGAAGTGTTGAAACTTATGTAATGTGTTGGAAATTGATTGGTTGATTTAAAAGAAATTGTTGAAGTGATTTTGTAAAAGAAAATGATACGCTTGAAAGCGTGGCCACCTCCAGTTACAGGGGAAACTCTGGCGAAATTTTTCTAAAAATCTAACACTTAGAATTATTTACAAGTGTTAGAATTATTTTTGAAATGTTTTCAAAATATATTTCGCCATGACTTTATTTATTAAATAATCGGAGGTGGGATTTTCACAAAAACTAAACGTGATAAATATTTATTCGATAAATATATTTTTCATCACACTGTTTATGATTATTTTGTGAAAATATATAAATATTATTTTTAGAGTAAAAATAATATTTACAAACTTTGTCGAACCCAAAATAATACCAACGCCTTCACGACAAACATATAAGTTACAACGGTAATTACTATTACCACTTAATCGCCAAAACGTAACTTACGCCTTATACGGAAATATTCATGAATGCGGATATTGTCAACGTATTATTTTGGAAAGTATTATGTAAAAAGAAAATATATTATTTTTGAGAAAAATAATTATATTTTGGAATGAGAAATAAAATATATTAAGTGAGACTTAATATTATAAACACGTATGTATTAATTCCCCCATCCTTGGGAAGGAGATTTTCTACCAAGTATACACACGGAACGGTTGTCTAACCGTTTCCCGAAAATGATAAACTATAAAGCTAAGGCACGGCCATCCGTCTAATAGAATTAGCACATGTAGGTCGTTGCGCAGCAGTTGGATATTTGGATTACTTGGTATTGTGACGCACTCACTGTGAGTTCATGTCCCCCTTTTCTCTTAACTGTTTTCAGTTTTATAAACTGCGGGGGTGAAATACATGTTACTATGATTTTGAATACTTGATACATTGTATGGTTAGCGTAAGGAGGTTTACTACTTAGATCATGTGAGTGGGTAGGCACAACTTGAGGCCATTAATCCTCGTAGTAGGACCGAGGGACAAGAGCGGTAGATCTATCTGGGTGTAGCGAGCCCAGCCCCAGGTCCAGCATAACGGACCTCGGGGTGACTTAGTGCCCGACGCATAAATCCGCTAGGTTTGAGTCATCCCTACTTGCACTTCACACATATCAATGGCCTTGCAAACCATTGGTTATCTCTTTTTTTTTCCTTATTTGCTACATACCAGGTTTTTGATAAAGATAAAGGTTTGTTTACGCACTTTCGCATGAACTCGCTCAACATTATTGTTGATTTTTCAACTTACATGTATTTCAGGGAATTAACGATCTGGCGCGGTATGGCTTGTTTTCCGCTGCATTAGGCCCGAGGTCATCCAGGGTTCGAGGCTTGTGACTCTTTCCTGGACAAGTCACAGTCCTTGAATCATGTTTTTGTTAAGTTTGCATTTGTAATGTTTTAGACAAGTTGTGGTTGTTGGGTGTAAACCCGTTAAGACAATGTTTTACTACTTTACTTTTAATGGATGATCTTGCATATTTTTAATTCATATAGCTTGTTATGATTAAGCTATGGTATTAAGAAGTCACACCAAATTAACCACGCTTCCGCAAAGCCAGGGTGTGACATAATTGATGTCCATTTATTTGATGATAAATGCTTTTAATATGCATGCATTATATGAGAATTGAATATGTGAAATATTTGTTTGGCAAAACATATGTTTCTAAATTAATTTAGTACCTTAGGATACCTTTATAACAGCTTGAACAATAAAATATATCATTATCAACTAAAATATCATAGGAAGTTGAACGAGAGATATTTGTTTATGATTTAAATTAATGGACAAATTTTAATATGTATGATATACTTTTGATTGATTATCTCATGATAGAAGATTAATATATGAATTATATATTTGCTTGTTAGTGATGAAAGAACATATTTTATAAAGTTTTAATAAACTTGATTTATATGATGACATGTTATTATGTTGTGTTTTGTATAATTTGAATTTATATCATACTTTGTATTTTATATGCTATCATTTATTTATATATATTGTATTGAATACATATAATAAAAACCAAAGCTGGTTATTATATTATCACTCTCATAAAAGGATATAAATATGTTTAGATACTAAACGCAAAGTGTCATACTCCTCCAATCTCATTATTAAGTTATAAAATGTCATAAGATTTTAGAACAATAAAATTATATGACTCATATATGTAATTACTTCTCAATGGATGTTATGTGAAGAGAACATTATTTATGTGGAAAAACTCGATAAAAATTTTCCATATGTCACACGTGAGATATGCTCATGAAGTAGCAATATCATTATTAGAGTTATGAAAAGTTTGAAATGATTTTATAGTCGTGTGACCGAGTAAAGAATGAAAAGCTATAAGGCTTGTTCTAGTTCTACTCCATTCCTGAATTGAATGTAACTATATAACGATCATTGAAAATATCGTGATCATGGATATCATTGAGAAATTTGTAATGACGGTCATAATAATAATGAGATCGGTTATCAGAAGTGCTATGATAGCCAAGTTGATAATGAGATTGACCATATTAGAATGTTATGATAACTAAGTTAATAATGAGATCGACTATCAAAATTGTAATAATGATCATAATAAGATTAACCACTTGAAGTGGTAAATTATGGGAGTAATTATATGAAGATAATATTCGGATAGGATGAAAATTGTCGTGACATTTTGAAATGATAGTTAATTGTTTTATCGTATCTTACGTTTTATATTACATATGTGCAAGTGATACATATATGATCATAAACCACAAGTTTATAGATCATAATTATTTACTTTATTGGCATGACCGGTTAGACCACACCGAATCAATGATGATATGAAACATAATGAAGAACTTGAAGATTTTTCTAGCTGATAGCATGTATTGTTTGCTCTTAAGGGAAATTATGTATTTACCAATTAAGGGTGTGTATCCCTAAATATTCTGGAAGTGATTAAAGGATATGCATATCCCAACATGATACCGTTTAGTGTTTTTAAATCGATGCATCGTCTAAATGGTTATGAAATCCACAACCTGAAGTTTGTGTGATTATTGCTTAGCTACTGTGATAACAGACATATTAATCCAGATTGGTATATTTATTTTGGTAATAATGGTGAATTCAATTCCCAAGTTATTAATGATTATTGGAATAAATTTTGAACTTCATATCGCTTATGTTTATACAAGAATTGCTTTGTTGAGACGATCACTAAACCTCACAATTGATTGCAAAGCTAATCATCATAAGAGCAACAATTATATCTGTATTTGGATACATGTGATTTTACATGTACAACATTAGTTCACATCAAGCCAATATGTCTGTTAGGAAACTTTATTTGTAAGTATTGAAGAAAATCTCAATCAACTGGATCTCTGAAGAGATAACAGTCCTGAAGATCACAACAAGAAGAAGAAGATCAGATGGGACAACAGAAATGCAAAGCATCTACTTCAAAGAATCACAAGTTGATCAAGAGTTGATTTGGATTATCAGAGAAGGTCATTTCTGATGGATCTGATGATATTTCTGATGAAATTTCATCAGTTTCTGACGATTCTGATCATCAGACTTTCTGATGATATGTTCACTAGAATTTCTGATGAAGTGGTTTATCAGAAATTCTGATGAAAACCCCACTTGTCTAAAATCACAACTCTATCCTGCCACCAATGACCGAAACATGACATTATTGGTTATCATGATTACAAATGCAACTTGAATGATGGATTCAATGAATATGTCAAATTGCTACTTTATGCAGGACTTATTGCATGAATAAACAATTGTTTATTTATGTACACAGCCGTCTATAAATAGAAGGCTCGAGAGGCAGAAGTAAATTGAGTTTGAAGCTTAGCATTCACATACAAACACCCAAACTCCACTGCTCTTCTCTCCCACAGAATTCAAGATTCATTTGTATTAGATAATAATCTTACAATCACCTTTTTAAACTATTTTGTTTCAAAGTGATATAAACTTGATAGGTCTTGTTTCTTGAAAGTCTGATTTCCATTTCTGCACATCTTTTTCACATATACTGAAATCACTTGCCATATTACGTAAAAAGAAGTTGTTAAGGTCAAACTGGGTCCAACAATTGGTATCAGAGCAGATTGAATAAATTATTTTCAACCGATCAATCGCTCATCTTCTTTTTTCTAAGTATGGTCAGCTTTCAATCCTGGAATAATGCTTTTAACATTGGTTCTATGTCTAAACCTCCGACTCTGGTCAGAGAGGAATACCCCCAATGGAAAATCAGGATGGTCAATTTCCTTAATGGTCATGACCGAGCTCTGTTTCAATCCATTGAAAGGGGTCCACATATACCAATGACTGATGTACCAGCAGTTCCAGCAACTGACCAAACACCAGAAATCCCTGCCTCCCGTGCTCCCAAAAGTGAAATAAACTGGAGCGCGGAAGACAAGGAACTGGTAGCTGGGGATGAAAGAGCAAAATCACTCTTAATTATGGCCATCCTCAATGACATATTTTCACAAGTTGATGCTTGTGCATCAGCCAAGGAAATATGGGATCAGTTGGAAAATCTTTGTGAAGGAGGAGAAAGGATGAGAAGAAACAAGAGAACAAACAACGTCTCATCTTATGAAAGGTTTAAAAGTTTACCTAATGAAAAGTTAAATGACACATATCAAAGGTTCACAAAACTTTTAAACGAGCTAAAGAAACATAAAATTTCTTGATGCTTTGCCTAGAGAATGGAGGAGTCTAACAATGACTTTGTCCGCAACCTTAGAACTAGAAAACATGAGTCTTCATGACTTATACAGCATCTTGATCTCCAGAGAGGAAGAAATCTTTGAAGAAACCATTCAAAGAGGGGGATCTTTAGCTCTTATCTCAAACCCACAAAGACCAACAACTTCCAATGATCCACAACCATCAAACAGCCAGAATTTTGAAACTTCTGACACATCATCAGATTTTTCAGCTTTTGCTGAAGCTATAGCACTGCTCACCAAAACATTTGAGTAGCGGTTGAGGGGAGGAGGCCAGAGATACCAGAGGAGTGATAGAGGGAGGATGGATGGTAGATCTAAAGAAGAAGTTAGATCTAAGGATAAAGGGAAGGCTGAGGTGGTGTGCTACAAGTGCAAACAAAAAGGTCATTATGCATCAGAATGCAAGACCAAGAAGCTGAAAGATGTTGCTTACTATGAAAAGAAGCTTGAGGAAGCTACGAAGCAACAACAGCAAGTCAGCTTAATTGCTGGGACAGATACATGGCTATCTGATGACTCTTCTGATGAAGAAGAAGAAGAAATGGACAACTTCTGTCTCATGGCACTTTCTGAAGACATACCAGAAACTTCAGGATAACAGGTAAGTTTAGACAATCTTGATCTTGAACACAAGCTAAATGAGCTCATGTCAGATTTTTTAAACCTGCAAGTTAAATATCAATCAGATGGTAAAAAATCTGATGAGTTGCAGAGGACCTTGAATAAAATCATTCTTGAAAACCAATTACTTATAGAACAAAGTTTAGATCAAAGAGCTAAAATCGAGTTCTATGAAAATGAAAGAAGAGATCTTTACAAGAAAATCAATGATAAAGAAATTAATGTAAGAGGTTTTCAAGAAGCAAAAGAATTTATAAATTTCATTGAGTCCACTCCAAAGAACAAAGGAGAGGGTTTGGGTTATGTAAGAACCAGTAACAGCAAACCTACTGTCTTTGTAAAAGCAACTCAACAGATTTCTGATAAATTAATATCAGAATCTGATTCTGAAACTTGCAAATCAACATGTTCTGAATATTCCTTTGAAAAGCCAAACTTTGAACCAAAAAGAAGTGAACACAATCAAGAATTTGTAAAAACTCCAGAGGAAGTTCACTTATATTTTCAAAATCATCCCATCACAAGAAACTATATTAGAAATTTCTGATGAATCTTGTATGTGTGTTGACATACTGAAGCTTGTTCAACAACATCTCCAAAAGAAAAACAAAAATTCTGTTAATGGCTCAGCATATAACAGAAATTCTGATGAAAGGTCATTAAAAAGAAATAATAAGACTAAAATATCATCAGAAAGAGTACCCAAGCATGCCTGGGTACCTAAAACCCTCTAACCATTCCATTTCAGGACCATCATGTGCAGCAGATCTGGTACTGCAACTCAGGAAGCTCCAAGCACATGACTGGAGATAGGAGCTTACTCAGCAACTTTGTCTCAAAGCTGGGTAAAATGGTGAACTTTGGAAATGGAGTGAAAGGGAGGATCATGGGATACAGATGTATCAGGTATGGATGTTTGACCATTGAAAGAGTAGCCTATGTTGAAGGCTTAAAGTATAATTTGCTAAGCTGTGGTCAATTTTGTGACAAAGGTTTTCAGGTAACATTTTTACCAGAAAAATGCTTGCTAATAGGTATAGATAATAACAAAATATATTTAAGTGGCAAAAGAATAAGAAAATCAATTTACTACTTTGATTTCAAAGAAGAAAATGAACATCCAAACTTATGTTTATTTTAAAAAATCAATAAAGGAAGTAGTTGGTTGTGGCATAAAAGGTTAGCTCACTTAAATTTCAAAAACCTAAACAAACTAGCAAGTAAGGGTCTGGTAAAAGGATTACCTTTCATATCCTCTAAAAAGGATAAAATTTGTCATGCATGTGAGATGGGAAAATCCAAAAGAAGCTAACATAAATCAATTTCTGAATCTTCCATTACACAAAATTTGGAACTTTTACACATGGATTTGTGTGGACCCATAAGTACATAAAGTTTTTCTGGAAAGAAATATATACTAGTAATAGTTGATGATTTTTCCAGATATACATGGGTTGAATTTTTGAGAAAAAAAAGTGAAACACCTGATCTGATCATTAATTTTATCAAGAAAATTGAAAATCTGTTAAAATTAACAGTCAGAAGAATCAGATCAGACAATGGGGCAGAATTTAAAAATTCAAAAATTGAGAGCTTTCTTGTGAGTAAAGGAATCTCTCATGATTTTTCAGCTCCCAGAACCCCTCAACAAAATGGGGTTGTTGAAAGAAAAAATAGAACCTTAGTAGAAGCTGCCAGAACAATGCTTGCCTATGTCAAAATGCCCACTCACTTTTGGGCAGAAGCAATTGCAAATGCATGTTTTACTCAAAACAGAACCCTTATCAACAAAAAGGCTAAACACAACACCTTACAACATTATAAATGGAAGGGTTCCAAGTGTAAAATTTTTACACACATTTGGTTATAGATGCTTTGTTTTCAATGATTTTGAAAGCCTTGAAAAATTTGACAGAAAAGCAGAAAAAGGTATTTTTCTTGGATATTCTTTGTCCTCAAAAGCTTATAGAATTTTTATTCTTAACACAAGGACAATCAGAGAAAGTTTATATGTCTCATTTGATGACTCATCAGAAACTGAGGTTTCTGATGAATACATGAAAGAAATAAATTTTTCTGACAAACAAGAAAATTATGAGCATCTCTTTGAAATGATATCAGAAGATTTTCTAGAACATGATAAATCTCACATATAAATCATCAGAAATATCATGTACTAACCCTGCAGAAAAGTCAATAGCACATCAGAAAGTCAAAATTCTGGTACATTACACCCAACAGAGGCAACTGAACAGGGGGAAACTTTAAATCCATCAGAACCAACAATTGTTCACAACAGGTTAAGATGGATCAAAGGGCATGTTCATTCTGATATCATAGGCAATCCTGCTGATGGTGTGAGAACAAGATCTACAACTGCACATGAATGTGCATATGCTGGGTTCTTGAGCAAAATAGAACCCAAATCTGCCAAAGAAGCTCTAAATGACCCAGACTGGATACAAGCTATGCAAGAAGAGCTGGATCAATTCGAGAAGAGCAAGGTATGGGATCTGGTACCCAAGCCTAAAGACAAATCTGTCATAGGCTCAAAATGGGTATACAGGAATAAATCTGATGAGAATGGCATAATCACCAGGAACAAAGCAAGGTTAGTGGTCAAAGGTTAATGTCAACAAGAAGGTATTGATTATGATGAAACTTTTGCACCAGTAGCTAGATTAGAAGCTGTAAGAATTTTTCTTGCTTATGCTGCATCCAAGGATTTCAAAGTTTATCAAATGGATGTGAAATCTGCTTTCCTGAATGGTAAAATTGAAGAAGAAGTTTATGTGCAACAACCAAAAGGCTTTGTTGATCCAAAATTTCAAAATCATGTTTATAGATTAAACAAAGCCTTATATGGATCGAAGCAAGCTCCTAGAGCCTGGTATGAAACATTATCAAACTTCTTAATCAATTCTGGATTTACCAAAGGTATTATTGACACCACACTTTTTCTCAAAACACACAAAGGACAAACCTTGTTGGTTCAGATATATGTTGATGACATTATATTTGGATCAACAAATGAAAAATTTTGCAAAAAGTTTCAAAAATTGATGACCAGCCATTTTAAAATGAGTATGATGGGTGAATTAACCTTTTTCTTAGGGTCACAAGTCAAACAAAGAATTGATGGAATATTTTTGAGTCAATCAAAATATGTGAAAACAATTCTACAAAAATATTCACTTGAAAACTGCTCTGTTTCAAAAACTCCCATGGCAACAGGGAACAAATTAGATTCTGACAAAGATGGAATAAGTGTAGATATTAAAACATATAGAGGAATGATAGGATCATTGCTATATTTGACTGCAAGCAGACCAGATATCAGGTTTTCTACATGCTTTCTGGCTAGATATTAATGTGATCCTAAAGAATCCCACTTAAAAGCTGTAAAAAGGGTTTTCAAATATTTAAAAGGCACTTCAGAACTTGGTCTCTGGTATCCAAAGGATACAAACCTTGAATTAATTGCATACACAGATGCAGATTATGCAGGGTGTAAGATTGACAGAAAAAGCACATCTGGTGCTTGTCAAATCTTAGGGGAAAAATTGATATGTTGGGCAAGCAAGAAGCAAAACTATGTTGCCACATCAACAGCAAAATCAGAATATGTTGCAGCAGCAAGTTGCTGTTCACAAGTGCTGTGGATGCAAACTCAACTGAATGATTATGGAGTAAATCTGACAAAAATCCCAATTCTATGTGATTCAAAGAGTGCAATTGCAATAACAGAAAATCCAGTTCATCACTCAAGAACCAAACACATAGATGTCAGATATCACTTCATAAAAGATCATGTGGAGAAAGGTAACATTGAAATGTATTTTGTACCAACTGAAAACCAAATTGCTGATATCTTTACAAAACCTCTTGATGAAAAGAGACATAACTTTTTGATCAGCAAACTAGGCATGGTTAATTGAAAGATGAAAATTTTTCAGAAATGAAAGCAACACAAAATGAAAACCAAATTGATGATCATCAAAAGACCGAAAATAAAAGGACAATCAAACAAAGTTCTGATGAAGAAACCCATCTATCTGGTGGAACATCAGAAGGTCTAATAAATCAACAATGAATGTGATGATTTATCAGAAATTCTGAAGAAATATCAGAAAATCTGATGAAAACATCAGAAATTTTGATACTCGTCAGAAATTTTGTTTAAACTGCAGAATGATCATTAATCATCAAGGGTCCATATCTTCATACATATTCCATTTGTATAAATTCATAGTTGTACTTAGTTTAATTTTTTTATTTATTTAAAAAAAACAAAAATGGGGGAAATGTGTGCATGAAGATAAAATTAAATCCAGAAAATTCAATCGTCACAATTTTTTTTCGGAAAAATTAATTTTTATCTTACATTTTCAACTCATGCAACGTCATTTTGTCATAAGGAGTTTAAGTGTAACACGTAAGCATCAAAATGATTAGGAGCTATAAAAGTAGCCGCCTAGCTATTGAATGCTTACTCACACAAAGGGCTTGGTAGACTGTCATATTCAGTGCAATAGATATCGTCTTAAATGGAGAGATGAAAAGAAAAACCTTTTTAAAATGTTAATACGAAACTATCACTTTCATCTATAAATATTAACAACCTGAAAAAGACATTCTTCACAACAAAATCATCTCTTCAAAAGCCTGTCATCAGAAAACTTCTTATTTCAAATGGGTCACCCAAAATCAATGGAAGCTAACCAATTCCCTCTCAACCTTCACAAAAATCATAATCTCAGGCTAAGATCTAACTTGGAAGGACCCGCGTGGGAGGACTGCAGGTTTGTATATAATATGATCATGCGAAGTCCTTTGGGCTTTGCTGTATCAACACATGTCACTATATATCCAGAACTTCTTCAAGAGTTCTGGTGGAATGCTCAAATCGTTATGAGTGGCACTTCCATGTGGATAAATAGTGCGGTTATGAGGGTAAAGATCACCCTAAAGGAGGAAACACTCAGGGTTTATCATTCAAACAATGTGTCCTCCGATTGGGTGTTGATCAAGAAGTCACCATACTGGATAAGGCAGAGGTGCAACGAACCTTGATAGAAATGGGTTATCATTCAAACAATGTGTCAAGGCAAATTTGCAAATCTGGGTTTATACCACCTTTCCAGTATCTGGTAACATAGCTAAGTGTTTGCTTTTCTAAAAAGACTGGACACTTTAACGAGCTGATGATGGAAGTGGTTCATGCTGTTGTACAGGAAAAACCTTACAACTATGCTAAGTTTCTCATGAGAGACTTAGAAGCAAACGTCCATGACCGTAATCCTTTTCTGATCTTCCCCCGCTTTGTAACCAAGGTGATCACAAGTCAGCTGGACTTTGGAGGAGTAAGAAGCTGCTATACAAGAGCTGAGCAGGCACTTTAAGAAAACTTAAGAGTTGCTTCCCTGGTTCCATCAACCAATCACACAGGAAGGATAACCAGTCTCTGGTTATATGTGAAGTGCATGTATAACGTGCTGGATGAGGAGGATGAGTAGTTAGTGTTTACTTTTTTTTTTGTTTCACCTGTGTGTGTCTAACTGTC
This sequence comes from Helianthus annuus, assembly GCF_002127325.2. Taxonomy (NCBI): domain Eukaryota; kingdom Viridiplantae; phylum Streptophyta; class Magnoliopsida; order Asterales; family Asteraceae; genus Helianthus; species Helianthus annuus. The sequence goes on along the minus strand of NC_035448.2, from coordinate 21,707,484 downwards.
TTTTGTTTAGTAATATATTAAGTTTATCTTAAGTATATGTTACTTATATATGTCAATAGGTCTAGGGGGGACTAAGAAATCTTGTCTGATAAAAACAAGGAAAATCTGGTAAAAATCAAATGAAATCTGATAGGATTTAGTAAATCTCCACAGTCTGATAGGATTTATCAGAAACCTCATTAAACCATCAGAATCTGTTCAAATCACCAGATAACCTGAAAATTTGATGAATACATCAAAAGAAAATTTCTTTTGACAAACGGGAAAGTTTGATTGTTCAAACAGAAAAGAAACATGAGTTTAACCAAGATACAAAGGAACTTATAAAACATCTAAATTATTTTTAGATAAGTTTCTTTCAAATTTTTTTCTGAGGATTGGAACAAGCTATATGACAAAGACTTCCTGATACATCAGAACAAAGGTGTGGAGTTCACAAATTCAAGGTAAGTAAAAATACTTCAAACTCTACTCATTCCCTCTCATCTTAAAAAAAAAAATTAATGCTGATTCAAAATTCTATAAATGAATCAAATGCTTTCTGATGATATATATGAGAAATTCAACTCTCCAAGAATTACTTAAAGACTTTCTAATATATATCATTAAAAGGACAACATGGGAAGATACATAATTGAAGAAAAGGTTTCGACTGGACCTTTTTTAAACAAAAGGGGTCCCACATGAAGAAAAGGTGCAAGTTGGATACTAGTGTTTATCCATTCAAATCGTTGGAATCTCTAATTATCCTTGAAAAAAGGGGATATACATTAAATTAGAGATAAACCAAAAGTTTTTTTTAACGATTGTCTCTTTAAAAGATTGAAACATCATTAAGGTGTCATAAACCACCTTGAATACAAACAACCCACGAAAAACACTCAAAAATCTCTGTTCCTATTCACTATAAATACATCATTCGAAAAACAGAGAAATCCATCTTTAACCTTCAAACCCGAAGCCCTAAAATCCTTTTTCAAAACAAAAAAACCAGATTGTCAATGGCTGCTACCAACATCAACACCCCTCCAACTGAACACTCTGTTCCTTTAATCACTGAAGCTGAATATCTTCCATTAAAGATCAACAATGAAGCAATGAATGCTAACATTGAACAATATGATGTGAAGTGTCAGATTCTCATTGAATTTCTGATCAGAAGCCCAATAGCTCATGCTCTTACAAAGACCAGAGAGGTACCAGAAAGACTTCTACAACAAGTTGTGAAAACTCTCACAATATCAAATCAAATGGAGCTGACAACACATGTGTGGGAAAATATCTTCATTACAATCTCACCGGAGAAAATAAGGGAATGCTTGGAACTACCCTTAAATCAAGACTATGAAGAAGAACCAGAAAAAGAAGACATGTTCGAACAACTTGATGCTGTGATGGGCTGCAAAGCAAAGATTTCAAAGATCAATGAATTCAAGAGAAACAAGCTACCTGCCTTCTGGCAAGTGTTAATGGAGATACTGAACAAATGTTTATCATCAAAGATTGGAGGTACAGATCAGATAAATATGAATATTCTGACAATCATGTTCAGCCTCATAACTGGGTTGAATATTGATTTTGGAACAGAAATATTTAATCTGATCAAAAGATCAATTCTGACTAAAACTGGAAAGATAGATTCACATCTACCATTCCCCAGATTTCTGTCAATCATAATTTCTGATGAATTTTTTGAAAGAGACTTACAAATTCCAAAGTCAAAAATTATGTGGAAAACAGAAATTATGAGACCTTGGAGTGCTGCAGGGTCTTGGAAGTCAGATTTTGATGTACCTATTCTGTCAGAAAGTATGATGCTTCTGATACCAGAAGACTCACCATACAGAGCAGAATATCTAAAGATGCTAAGCAAACAGGCAGAAAACAAAGAAAGTTTTGAAAATGTATCCCCCATGGAGCATGATGCACAAGAGTCAAGCACACCAAGAATGGAGTAGCAGGGTGAATCTGATCCTCATCCAGCTGATAAAGATGTGAATATGAGTCCTGTGGCAGAAGAACATCATGCTGAAGACTCACATATGGGAGAAACAGGTGAACAACACTCCAAACTGAATTTATTTCATTTTTCTAAGAGTGATTCTGATGAATCAATTCAAGGAAAATATGAAATTTTACATAAAGGTACTGTTTCCACAAAACAAAATGTGAGTCAATCCAAAGACCCATTTTCTGAATCAGATTCTGAGGAGGAAAATGTGGTGGCAACAGGTGGAGATCAGTCTACTGATCAAGGAAACCTGGATGAGAAAAATAAGAGTTTCTCAACAACTCATGAAGAACCTGAAAGGGTTCAAGGATATGAGGAAAACCAGGATTTGAATTTGTTTCAATTTTCTGGTGAGGGAACAGAGAATTTGGATTATTCCAATCCTCTTAACCTCAGAACATCAGAAAATGTGTTTTCTGCTGGTGTTAGAAGAGGAACATCTGTTGTTTCTCCTATTTCCCAAGGACATCAATCTATGTCTCCTAAACAACTCCACAAAGAACTTGAAGACATAACTATTACTGTGAATACAACCATAGAAGAAAAACTTGATCTGATACTGGAAGAAATCAGAAATCAAAAATCAGAAATCAAGGTTTTATCAGAAACTGTCAAAACTGTGCAGAAACAAACAGAAGAAAATAATGCAGCTCTCAAAACAATTCAAAAGTCATTAGAAAACAAAGAGAGCTCATCAGAAATTGAGAAAGCTCTTAAAGAACTGCATGATATCAAGAAAAGATGACTGAGGTTGCAACTGCAAGAGAAAGTTCAAGTTCAGGAAAGATTCTTGAAGAAATACAGTTTCTCAGAGCCAACAACAGCAGCATGATTGAGGCTTTTGAGAAACTATTAATGGAATTGACTGCACAAAGAAATAAGGAAAGTCAGGAGTTTTAGAAGATGAAGAAGCAAGAAGAAACAAATACTTAAGCTCTTACTAATATCCACTTATTAGTGAAAAGATTGCAGTACAATGTTGCCACACTGGAAAAAGTTGATCTTCATGAACTAAAAACTCCAATTCCACAAGAAAAACAAGCAAAAGGATCAGAAACTCATCAAACAGAAACCATTCAACAAATCAAGCAAACAGAAACTTCAACAGCTCAAAAACAAAAGCAAGCCATGGGTCCACCTCCAGATAAACAAAAGTTACCCATGGGTCCTCCACCAACTGTCCCTAAGTCAGACACTTCAAAGATCCAACAGAAAGAACGTGTTCCAGTTCAACCATCTTCTACAACCATCACTGGAGAAACTGAATTAAGCATAAGGATGGATACAAAAGAGAAGAGAAGAATGGAACATGAAGTGACCTCTTCAAAAAGGCCAAGAAAAATAATGAGAGAAGATGCAGAAGGCAACATCAAAGAATCAATGGTGCTGGAAGGTGATCTACACACAATCATGTATCCGGAAGAACATCTAAAGCACTACTATTGGAAAAGTCCAGAAGACAACCCAACAAGGCCACCCTCACCAATGAGTAAGAGTATTATTGAAGAAAGAAACAAGGGCAGCTGGGTAATGTTGCACAAACACTTGACCAATCCAATAGTATCTATTGAAAGAATTGATACTTTGACTACTGGAGGAGGCATATTACGAAATGAAAGTCAAAACAAGTATACCCTAATCAGAAAAGATAAAAATGTTCAAAAGCTTACTGATGCAGATCTGGCTGATGATGTTCACCCAATGGATATAGTCAAAATGAAGAATATCATTGATGAATAGAAAGGTAGTTCAGTGGTGATCAGAAGAGCCCTTGATAGTCTTAAAAGTGCAGGAGCAAAAATATACAAAAGAGCAGCACTGACAGACTTTGATCTATGTATCAACTTTGAGTATAGCACCAAAGTGTTAATACCTCCTCCCAACACATCAATTCCAGCTGAAATTCCTTCGAAATTAGCAAGAACTGGAGCAATCTTTGATACACCAGAAATATGTGCAGTCTTCAAAGATGCTAATGAAGAGAAAGCTCTATTCAAAATCAGTGAAATTTGCAGGTATTCAAACCAAACTTTAAAATATATAAGAAACTGCATAAATGAGAAACAAGAGCAGCTTAAGAAGAAGGGAAAGAACAATGAACAGCTGAGAAAAACAATGGAAGATTGTATTGAAAACTGGATGGAAGCAAGAGGATGGTACAAGTCAATGTACAAGGAAACTCAAAAGGCAATTGATCACAAGAAAAAGCTAAAACCAGGAGACAAATACAGAGGTGGAGTGAAGATCAATTAATGAATTGATGAGATATTGCTATTTATGAACAATATTTAAAGTTTTTTTTTTGAACAATGGTTGGTTTGTTTATGTTTTATGTTTTTGAAACTTAGTTGCTTGATTTTTCTTTTCAAAGATTAGTTAAAAGTTGTTTACATTGGATATAGGTAGTTCATTTTCTTACAATACTTAGGGGGAAACTGTTAAGAAACTTTATTTGTAAGTATTGAAGAAAATCTCAATCAACTGGATCTCTGAAGAGATAACAGTCCTGAAGATCACAACAAGAAGAAGAAGATCAGATGGGACAACAGAAATGCAAAGCATCTACTTCAAAGAATCACAAGTTGATCAAGAGTTGATTTGGATTATCAGAGAAGGTCATTTCTGATGGATCTAATGATATTTCTGATGAAATATCATCAGTTTCTGAGGATTCTGATCATCAGAGTTTCTGATGATATGTTCACCAGAATTTCTGATGAAGTGGTTTATCAGAAATTCTGATGAAAACCCCACTTGTCTAAAATCACAACTCTATCCCGCCACAAATGACCAAAGCATGACATTATTGGTTATCATGATTACAAATGCAACTTGAATGATGGATTCAATGAATATGTCAAATTGCTACTTTATGCATGACTTATTGCATGAATAAACAATTGTTTATTCATGTACACAGCCGTCTATAAATAGAAGGCTCGAGAGGCAGAAGTAAATTGAGTTTGAAGCTTAGCATTCACATACAAACACCCAAACTCCACTGCTCTTCTCTCCCACAGAATTCAAGATTCATTTGTATTAGATAATAATCATACAATTACCTTGTTAAACTATTTTGTTTCAAAGTGATATAAACTTGATAATTCTGTAGGTTTTGTTTCTTGAAAGTCTGATTTCCATTTCCGCACATCTTTTTCACATATACTGAAATCACTTGCCATATTACGTAAAAAGAAGTTGTTAAGGCCAAACTGGGTCCAACAATGTCATCATACTTCCCCGTTATAGTTGGTTTTGGTCAGGAACCAAATACGTCCCTTCTAAGATTTTGGTTGTGCGGTATATGTAATATTGATCCACCACTAGCACAATTCTGGGACTTCTAAAAGGGTTGAGAATGTATGTTGGGTAAAAAAAATTGTTTATGATTAAATATTTAAAGCCATTGGTGAAAGATTTGCTTACGGCTCATTGGTTTTCACTTTAGTGAATGAATGTTCCCAACATTAGGGGTATATAACAAGCAGTTGGAAAGTGAAAAGTGAATGGATTATCGTGTCATCTTGATCCTTAGACTATAAACGGTGAACCAGAAGTTCAAAGGATAATTCATTTGCCAATATTAAAGAACAAATTACCAGACAAGTTCACTGACCTAAATAGAGTGACTAAGTAAGTTACATAATCAACTGCTTATGCTCCAGTTATATTTGTGTCCCAAGAGGACAACCACATATTTTTTAATAAGTCTATTGCATGCCTAAAGCGTGCTAAACTAGTTGATTCCAATAATAAAATTCCTCGAAAATTGGAGCAGGTAATTAAGATGGTCAAGTCGAGGTTATAAGATCTCTTGAAGAGATAGTAGACATGATGGTTCAAGAAGAACCTCAGGTACCTGAAAATAAAGAGATCACGATAAGTTGTTTCATGTCTAAGATATGTATGGAATCGAAAAAAAAAATCGACGTCGTTATACTTTTGTATATAATGTAACGCTTGAAATGATTAAGTGATGAGGATCAAGATTTGAGATCTGCCTATGAATATAAACATAGAAATAATTGGCCAAAATGGAAAGATGCAAATAAGGCAAAGTTGAATTTTCTAATGACATGGAAAGTATCTAGACCAACAGTCCATACAACTGAAGTTGTAAAATATGTTGGATATAAACGGGTCTTTTATGCGAATTATGTGAAAATCAAATTGAGTGATATAAGGAAAAATTGGTGGCACAAGAATTTTCGCAAGGACCTATGATTGATTATGAGGAGACGTATTCTCCAGTGGTGGATGCATTGACTTTCCAATAATTTACTAGTCTGATAATATAAAGAGAGAATTGATATGTATCTTATGAATGTTATGTATCACTTGATACTGAAAGTTTACATGAAAGTCCTGAAGGATTAAATTATGTAAGTCATGTAAAGTAAGTTCTCGAGAACAATGTGATCATTTATACATATTCGGATTTGAATAGGTTATGATTATTTTACATGTTGGAACTCATGATAAGTTTCTAAAGCAATTGAGTGCTAAAAAGGTTAATTGAAACATCTTACAATGTAATACTTGTGCACCAAGAAACATACATAGAAAAATTGTAGCCGATGATTATGACATATCAATAAATAGTGTACACGCATGGTACAATATGGATTTTGGAGATAAAAGCAAGTGTTCATGACATTTTTGCATATGATATAGATATCTATGTATTAAATGGGCAAATTTATATAGCAAAACTTCTAAAGAGTGAAAGTACATGTATATTAGGATAAGACGGAACGAATTCCCTCATGAATTGAAAATGCCAAAAGCATTGATGTCAAAACCTCAAGAACATAGTATATGAAGCTGACAAGATATGTATGGACAAAAAATAGTCGAGTCAAGTGTGATACAATTCGAGATATTCACCTAAAGAGGGATATAAGTTTGGTTAAATTAGCCATGTTTTATCAACATTATACTTTTAAAAGTTCACTATAATCGCAGTTTACAGTGATGATGTCTAGGCATCATCGAGAGAAATTGTCGAGCTTTTAGAGGGAGAATTTTTGAATGACCTTGGCACGGTCTAATTATTACTCGAACTGCAGTTCTAGTATATATGTAATTATATTTTATCAATCCCTCAAGTACATCTAGAAGATGATGTTGGGATATTTTAGTATGGACATAGTTGAACCTTAAAGTAGTTGAACCTTAAAGTATGTTAACGGTTTTTAAGTCACTTGTTATAAGAAATGCCTATTATCATCTCCTACCAAAGTAGAGATTCTCATTCTAGAAGTACATTCGTTAAATGCATATGTGCATTAATATGTTTTGTTAGCTCTGTATGGTTATAATATTTTTCACTTGAGTATTGTCATGATATAGCCTTTGTCAAGCAAAGAGACATTGGAACGAGTTCAAAGAAAGGTATAAACGATATTTGATTGTATTTTACTAACCCATCAAAACAAGTTTTTGGATAGTCGTGTAGATGCAGGAATGTAACAAAACACAATCGTGGACATTTTTGAAATGAGGGACCAAAGTCTCGTTAGAAGATTATACAACATTGTTCAACATAAAGGATTGCACATTAAGGAATTAAGGGATCAAGCGACCAATCATTGGCTACAAGAGCGTTGATCAATAGGAAGATGGACACACATCACTTAAAGGATACGTATTATAATGAGGGGGAGATTTATTCAAGGTGCACCCTTTTTCCCTTAACTAAGTTTTGTCCCACTGGGTTTTCTTAGTAAGGTTTTTAGTGTGGCAACGTACCCGATCCAGACATATCAGCGGGAGACAATACACACTGCACTCTTTTGCCTTTAGCTGAGGTTTTGTCCCACTGGGCTTTCCTAGCAAGGTTTTTAACGAGGCAGCATCTCCAAGCGTATAAAGTTGATAACCAAGGGGGAGTGTTATAAATATATTGATATTGTGGTTATCAACGCCTAAATTAGAATAGGCTTATTCTCCAAGTTTCTTTACCCTATATATATTCCATTGTATTTATTGTATGAACACCTCCATTAATAATATAAAGATCTTTCTGTTGGGAATCATGGTATCAAAATATTAGCGGAAGCGGTTTATATAATTTACCAAAAGCCGATTATATAAATTTGATTTATTAATCCGGTTAATAAATATTCCCAATCAGGATCAAGGTTATACGCGTATAAACAAATAAACGGAATAAACAACCATAGAGGGTTTTAGTAATCAACCTTTGACGACTACACCAGAATTGTAACATGCGGGTTACAACGAATCCTCGCTAGTAGGAAGTTCACAACCGAGCACAAGATACCCGAGAGTAGAACCGGCCAAGAAGGAGGCGGCGGTGATGCTTGGTCGACGGCAAAAGAGTGGCGGCCAAGCTTAGGAGGGTGGCTAGGGTTTTGTGTTTTATAAAAGTGTATCTAGGGTTTCCACCTTAAACATCCTTTTATAAAACCCAATCTTACATTAAGGCCCTTTAAGATTATACAATTATAATCCTCTTAATAATAATCTAATTAATATTAAGTCCCTCGGGTTTAAACTATTATTATTTCACAAATAATAATCTACCTACTTGTGAACATATACGATTCGTGTACCAACGTGTAACTCTTCGGATCGTACCGAGTTAGTTACGTTGACTTTAATTAAGGTCGGACATACATATATCCAACAATCTCCCACTTGGACGATTTTAATTAAACGAGTCAACGTGTGCAGAGTTGGACGCCTAGCTGCATCGCAGTGCTCTTAACACGGCATGACACTTTACAGTCGTCAACTAGTTCTTTGCGTTCAAGTAACACTTTACTTAACCAAATACTATTGCCCTGATAATTCTATCAATAAGTCCCTTCTGTATAGAACATTCATTGATCATAAGACATGGATCATTCATTCTTATATAGTGATCAACCATTCTCTATTCTCGTCTTTAATTCAAAGTGGTCTAACGAACTACTTTTAGTCCGAGCGTGGCCACGTGTTTATTCCAGTTTGAGTTAACGAGGGCGCCAGAATGTCTAAACTTCTAATCCCATAGAAGTACAGAATTCTATCAGCATCATACAACTCCCACTTAACCTTGGATTCCTCCCAACGCTACCCGGATTACTACCCATGTTTCAGGACAGTGTTAGATAACATCAAAGATTGTCCTTGATCAATGTAGTTTAATATGTGCCTAAGGAAGACGGACAGATTGAACATATCAATATCAAAACATCTCATAACTTAGATCCATGGAGATCGTTTTGAAGCGAGTCATATCCAATATCATTCCCTAGTGATATCTGTGAATTTTGATTCTCAAACTCTTGAGTTATTCATCTCATGAATACAATCATCTCAATTCACAATAGTCTTACATTCAAATTCATTCCCATGTAATTTGATCGACTACGGATATTTTAGAATACGCTTATTCAAGGATATAAACATACAAATAACGAACACAGTTACAAAATAATTAAACTTGCATTTAACCAATAAATCAAATAACTATTTCAATGTAACTGTTGTAGTTCAAAATTAAAACACCAATACTAACTACAGATCATGCCCACTGTCTAGCAAATCTAAGCCCTATTTTTTCAGCATGCTCCTCATGTTTAGCTTGAGGTAGAGGCTTAGTAAAGGGGTCAGCCAGATTTAGATCCGTATGAACTTTGCTTATTACGATGTCTCCACGCTCTATTATCTCTCTAATATAGTGGAATTTTCTGAGTATATGCCTTGTGGTTTGATGTGACCTTGGTTCCTTTGCAAGAGCAATGGCACCAGTATTGTCACACAGCATCTCGATTGGTTTCTTTATGCTAGGCACAATGTCGAGATCAGTAATGAACTTCTTCATCCAGGCAGCCTCCTTAGCAGCATCCGATGCAGCATTGTATTCTGATTCACAGGTGGATTGAGCAACCACACTTTGCTTCGAGCTCTTCTAAGTAACAGCCCCACCATTCAGAATGAAAACATATCCCGTCTGTGATCTTGAATCGTCACGATCAGTCTGGAAACTTGCATCAGTATAACACTTAACTGATAGCTCCTCATCCAGTCCTCCATATATTAAGAACATGTCCTTAGTCCTTCTTAAGTACTTAAGAATGTTCTTCACTGCAGCCCAGTGACTCTCTCCTGGATTCTGTTGATATCTACTCGTCATGCTAACAACATATGAGACATCAGGTCTAGTACATAACATGGCGTACATGATGGAACCGATAGCAGAAGCATATGGAACTCTTTCCATTTTCTTCTTTTCCTCTTCAGTCTTAGCACACTGCTCACCATTAAGAATGGTTCCATGTGCCATGGGCAAGAGCCCCCTTTTTGAGTCTTGCATTGAGAAGCGTCGTATGACCTTATCAATATATGTACTTTGACTTAAACCTAATAACCGCTTTAACCTATCTCTATAAATCTTTATTCCTAGAATATAAGCGGCTTCACCAAGATCTTTCATTGCGAAACATTTTCCAACCAAGCCTTAACTTCTTTTAGCATAGGGATATTGTTTCCAATGATTAGTATGTTATCTACATACAAGATTAGAAAAGTGATATAGCTCCCACTAGATTTCTTGTAAACACACGGTTCATCTTCGTTTTTAATGAAGCCAAACTCTTTAATTTTCTGATCAAAACGAAGATTCCAGCTGCGAGATGCTTGCTTCAATCCATAGATGGATTTATTTAGCTTGCATACCTTATTAGCATTATTTGGATCGACAAAACCTTCAGGTTGAACCATATAGACATCTTCAAGTAAGTGTCCATTAAGGAACGCGGTCTTGACATCCATTTGCCATATCTCATAGTCATAATATGCAGCAATGGCAAGTAGAATTCTAATAGACTTAAGCATGGCTACTGGCGAGAAAGTTTCCTCATAATCAATTCCTTGAGTCTGAGTGAACCCTTTTGCTACAAGCCTTGCTTTGTAGGTTTGCACATTTCCATCCATGTCGGTCTTCTTCTTGAAGATCCATTTGTTTCCTACAGTCCGACCTTCGGTAGGAAGATCAACCAAATCCCAGACTTGGTTATCATACATGGATTGCATCTCTGCATTCATGGCTTCTTGCCATTTCTTGGATTCTGAATCCAACATTGCAGCTTTGTAAGTAGCAGGTTCAGCTTCATCAATCATGAAGATATCGTCATACCTTTCAGGGGCACGACGATCCCTAATACTTCTTCGAACACTTGGTGTTTTTGTTGTTTCTTGAGTCCTCTCAGGCTCAAGTTCAACAACTGGATCAGTTACTTCTGGTTCTGTCTGAACAACTGGTTCAGTCACTTGTGATTCTCGAATTTCTTCAAGATCCACATGGTTTTCTCCAACCCCTCTTGCCAGAAGCTCTTCCTCCAAGAAAGTGCCTCTGCGTTTTGTGAAAATCTTATTTTCAGTGGGGTGGTAGAAAAGGTAACCGATCCTTTTAGCGTAGCCGACGAAAACCACTTTTTCGCCTCTGGGATCTAGTTTATCCGAAGATTCTTGAGTGACATAAGCGACACATCCCCATACCTTGAGATAAGATACTTTTGGTTTCTTTCCATGCCATATCTCATAAGGCGTTTTGTCAACCTTCTTCGTTGGAGCTATATTCACAAGTTTTGCGGCAGTTTCCAGAGCATAACTCCAAAAGGAGCGTGGGAGGGTTGTTCGACACATCATTGATCGAACCATATCTAATAGAGTTCGATTTCTCCGTTCAGACACACCATTATGTTGTGGCGTTCCAGGTGGAGTGAGCTGTGAAACTATTCCACAATCCTTTAGATTGTCGATGAACTCCTGACTAAGATATTCACCGCCTTGATCTGATCAAAGCATATTAATAGTTCTATTTAGCTGATTCTCTACTTCGTTTTGGTACTCCTTGAACTTTTCAAATGTCTCATGTTTATGCTTCATAAGATAAACATAACCATATCTACTGAAATCATCAGTGAATGTAACAAAGTATCTTTCTCCATGTCTTGACATTGTTCTGAATGGACCACATACATCTGTATGTACAAGTCCCAACAGATCATTAGCTCTTTCTCCAACATTTGAAAAAGGTGCTTTTGTTAACTTTCCACTTAAGCATGATTCGCATTTGCCAAACGTTTCTGAACCCTTGGAATCTAAGATTCCTGCGGTTTTAAGTTGTTTAACACGGTTCTCGCTTATGTGACCAAGTCTACAATGCCACATATACGTATCGTTGAACTCCAACTTATTACGTTTATGGGAGATGTTGTATAATATGTTATTGTTTTGGATTTCTATCTCATAGATTCCATTGTTTGGTTTTGCATCAAAGTAAAATACATCATTAAAATAAGCAGAAATAAATTCACCATTAAAATGATAATTGAAACCTTGTCCATGCAAAGCAGAAACCGAAACAATATTTCTAGTAACACTAGGAATAAAATAAACATTGTTCAAAACAAGTTCTAAACCAGAAGGAAGTAAAAGAACATATTCTCCAATCGCCTTCACAGCAACTCTTTGTCCATTGCCAACATGGACCTCCAAGTCGCCTTGTTTCAGCTTCTTAATCTTTCTTAGTCCCTGCAAAGCATTACAAATGTGAAAACCACATCCTGTGTCAAACACCCATGTTTTGCCAGAAAAAGAAAAGATTTCAATAACATATATACCTGAGGACTCTCCTCCTGAAGCCTTGGCTTGCTTCAGTTCAGCTAAATACTTAGCACAGTTCCTCTTCCAGTGCCCAATTTCATTACAATGAAAACACTTGGCATCCTTCTGAGGCTTCTTGTTTGCAACTAATTTGCCTTTGCCCTGATTTCCCTTTTTCTTGGTGTTAGGTTTCTTAACATGACCCTCCTTGATCATCAGCACTGGTGCAGTCTTGCTGGGTATATTCACCTCAGCAGTTTTGAGCATCTGATGCAGTTCTGCAAGTGTCTTCTCCATCCCATTCATATTGTAGTTCATAGTGAACTGATCATATGACTTAGGTAATGAGTTGAGGATGATATCCCCAGCTAATTCATCACTCAAGGGGGATTCCAGACGAGCCAAGTGATCAACATATGCCTTCATTTTTAGCACATGAGCGCTAACTGATGTACCCTCTTGCATACGAGTGGTTATGAGTGATCTCATCACATCAAACCTCTCATGACGAGCCTTCTGTTGGAACATTTCAACCAGGTGCTCATTCATCTCATATGCCATCATGTCATCCATGGTCCTTTGAAGTTCAGGAATTATGGATGCTAACATTAAACATGAGACTTTCATAGAGTCATCAAAGTGCTTTGCATAGTTTCTATATGAAACAGTTTGCTGATTGATGGGTTCATCAGGGACTGGTGTTTCAAGAACATACAGTTTGTTCTCCGCCTTGAGAACAATTTTCAAGTTGCGGTGCCAGTCCATGAAATTGGAGTGGTTCAGTTTGTCCTTCTCTAAGATGGACTTGAGAGAGAATTGGGAGGAATTGTTTTCAGTTGACATCTACAAAATTCAAAATTAATTAATTAGTATTTTATGCTTTTAATATCTTAATTTAATTTTATGACCCAAAAACAAAATTTTTAATTAAGATGAGATCCCGATTCATCATATAATAGTGAATTGGCTTAAGCACTATCCACTGGTATGATTATGTAGGTAAACAACGATTGTTAATTGTGTCCACTACACAACTCTCCATTTGGGGTTATCGCTTAAAACGATGTATGTTTAACCCCAACTATGCCCACTTGATGAACAAGTGATGTTTTGTCCTTTACTGTTAACTGTAACACCGGCCTATGTTACACAGGAAACGCGATGATTACCTTCTTTCATGATGGATGCCCAGATGCAGGGTATAACACTAACATTTGGGTTCGATTTAGAATGAAGTGTTAACTCGTTAAGGGTGGCATAAAACATCAATTTAAAATTTGGGATTTATTTTAATATTTACAAAAATATTTTGAATAACTCGTAGCATGAGACGAGTTACACAATTATTTATAAAATCCGATTTTATATAATTCGTGATAATAGAAACTCCTTTCCACGCTCGCACGATATAGTTTTAAATACCCTATTAAACTATGTCGGTCGTTTTATCGCGAATGATCTTGTTTTAAATATTAATAAAAACCTTTTATTAATTATACTTTTCAGTTTTATAAAACTTGTTTTAATAAAACCGTTGTCTTGATTGTGAAAATTTTATTTATTTTGGGTTATCTAGATTATTTACAATAAATAAAACACAACCACAAAATACAATAAAAAAACGAATCGAGCCCCTAATAGGTTGGCCGTTTCGTTTTAGCCAGAAACGAAACGAACTAGTCAAAAAGGGTTTCAAAAGCTAATTTTTGAAAGCTCCCACTTGACCCGCGATCTCTATCTTCATGGTACCTGTTCGCCATTTATCTTGATCTTGATCTTGATCTTGTACTCGAAGGATTACAATAATAAATTTGAAAATACAATAAAACCAAATCTATTCTAATCCTATCTATTACATCGGATCCAATATCCGCAACAAAATACAAATCAAAAATACTATTACATCGGATCCAATATCCAAAAAAAAAATACAAATCAAAATAAAACCATAACCAACACAACCATGACAAAGGTCATAACCTAGGGCTCGATTCACATCACAATCCATAGACAACCAAAAGCTTTTGATCTTTTGTCAAAACAAATAATTTTTTGACAAATAAAACATAGATCAAAATTGTAACTTTACCATCTATACGCGTGTAACCGTGGCTCTGATACCACTGTTGGGAATCATGGTATCCAAATATTAGCAGAAGCGGTTTATATAATTTACCAAAAGCCGATTATATAAATTTGATTTATTAATCCGATTAATAAATATTCCCAATCAGGATCAAGGTTATACGCGTATAAACAAATAAACGGAATAAACAACCATAGAGGGTTTTAGTAATCAACCTTTGACGACTACACCGGAATTGTAACATGCGGGTTACAACGAATCCTCGCTAGTAGGAAGTTCACAACCGAGCACAAGATACCCGAGAGTAGAACCGGCCAAGAAGGAGGCGGCGGCGATGCTTGGTCGACGGCAAAAGAGTGGCGGCCAAGCTTAGGAGGGTGGCTAGGGTTTTGTGTTTTATAAAAGTGTATCTAGGGTTTCCACCTTAAACATCCTTTTATAAAACCCAATCTTACATTAAGGCCCTTTAAGATTATACAATTATAATCCTCTTAATAATAATCTAATTAATATTAAGTCCCTCGGGTTTAAACTATTATTATTTCACAAATAATAATCTACCTACTCGTGAACATATACGATTCGTGTACCAACGTGTAACTCTTTGGATCGTACCGAGTTAGTTACGTTGACTTTAATTAAGGTCGGACATACATATATCCAACACTTTCTACCTACATCTCTTTCTTATATTGTTTAGCTATTAGGCTTGTTGTTTCACAACATAAATTTTATTTTTTTTGCTTAAATATATATCAAAATTATAGTTGATAGTAACTTTATAATACCCTAAACACAATAAAACAAAGTTGAGGCAGTCGTAAGTTCCGACCCTCGACCCTATAGATAACTCTCGCCCTCTAGTACCATATCATTTTTAACTCACACGGAAGTTGGGATGCGGCATTCGAGTTGCAAGGAAAGAACACCAGCGGCAGCCAATGACCTTTTGCGAGGCAATGTGTAACCAACGATTTGCTAAAGAGGTAAGCAACTCGGCCCTAAGCCTAGTCTTGTCGTTCATTTACACTTAAGGTGGATCATGGCGGGATAACTGGATAGTGGATGCCGAAGGAGGCCATGACTACAAAAGAAAAAAAATGAATAGTTCATTGTTTTTCTTTTGTAATTTTTAAAACCTGAATCATGTAAGAAAAGCCTATTACCGGATGGAGTTACAATCCTAATCAAACAATTGCCAATGTTTAAGGAAGAGAAGGAGATTGATGAAAGGTAAAGGGTACACCACGGAGTTTTTAATTTTTTTTGGCATGGGCTGTATTTAGAGTTTCTAATCAAAAGTTTTTTAAGCGATTTATACATAGTTCTACCATCGACGACACTCCCCAGATACTCCTACGCCATTCTTTCAACACCGACATCATGAAACACATCCTTTAAGGTGATTACAATACCCTTCTAAAACCTCAAATCCAACAAAAAGTTAAAGTTGAGTGACTGTTTTTATAATTTACAAAAAAAAAGAAGATCGATTATCTTAGTTTGAAACGCCTTTTCATTTTCCCCTAACCGATCAACTGCAGGCACATAAACAATATAAAATGTGTTGTGGCGATGGCGAGGGCAGACCTTTCGGCTTCCCACTTGGTCTTCCCCTTGTTTGGCTATTACACATACCAAACGCATGCCATATTATTAATATTGTTTGTAGAGTCCGAAAATTTGTTTTTGTTAATAAACTATATTGCATAGAATCTTAAACCGTATTGTATAGAATCTTAAAATAATATCCAAGTAAACAGCCACACCGATCTGATCGAAAAGGCACAAATTATATATGTGACCAATGAATTGTGGTCGGTGTTTTGTTCAAAAATTACCGAAGCAATTAAGTGATCAAATTAGTTAAGTGAGGTAGTGTGCTAAGAAAATGTGTTTAAAAATATGTTAATTAAGTTGTTTACAAAAACAGTTTTCAGGATACGGCTCAGGATATTGAACTGTATCTATGATCAAACGATGAGCAAAAATGTAAAGGGTGACACGGGATATACGAGGAAAGCCCTTGATCAATCTAGATCGCCGGCACAAAACCTCGGGAGCTAACAATTGCAGCTGCCTTGTTCTTCTTATTGTTTCAAATGTCAGGATACAGTGCAGGATATGATACGGATCAACTAAGTGTTACAATGCAATTCGAATACAAGTGTAAGTGTTGTGAATGTTTGCAGCTAGAGAGAAAGAGTGTACGAGAGATTATATGTGTTCTTATCTGATCTGATAAATCTATTTATAGTAAAATAAACTAACTAACTAGCCTATTATTCCGGGATTCAGCGAATATTCCTTATGTAAACGTTGTAGTCCACGTCTTCCGGCTTCAACGTCCATAATCTAACAGATTTGCCCGAGTTTTGAGGAGAAGAAGTCCACTTGAACGTTAGAGACTTGCACCAATAATCTGCACGTGGGTTAATTAGTTACCACCAGGATACTGCATCAGGATGTTACCAATATCCTGATCTGGTATCTTGATCACAATAAAAGAAACATAGTCAGAATATTAGTCAGGATATATAAGCAGAAAACCACCCATAACAATTGTCCCCAAAATATATCTGTCGGTATACCAATTCCAACAGATATATTTTAAAGCTTATCTCTTAAATCGAGGTCATTAAGTTGAAGCGACGATTGATGTGACTTTATGCAACTTCCAACGCGATATTTACTCTTTACCCCATATATTCAGCCTCTATTTAGCTGATTTATTCAGCATTATGATCATCACATTTCAAGAAATTCCTCAGGTATTCTCCTTCTCTCTTCTTTTCTGTTTTTCTTTACTTGAATTCCTTGTTTCTTGGTTGAAACCTCTCATGGCCTCATGAACAAGATCACGTTCAAACGAGACAGCCCCAACCCTCGTAAGCCAAAACCTTATTCGAGAACTGGAAAAGGAGATTTGTTCCTTCAACAATGCCGACATCGCCGCCTTGAAAGATTCCGGTGCCCTTCCTGCCGGAGCGATCATTCGCCCTTTTGATCGGGAGGTCCGATCAGACGCGATGTCGAACGAGTGGGTGTGCTTTTTAGCCTATCCTTTTTCCTTGGGACTCCGGTATCCTTTTCCACCTTTCATCTCCCGTTTCTTCGAACTTACCGGTCTCAGTTATGCTCAGACTATGCCAATGGTGTGGCGAGTTTTAATGGTGTTAAACCAAATTAAATCTCGTCATTTCCCTGACCTATGCGTCGAAGACCTCCCCATAGCGTATCGACTGAGATCCCATGGTAACAGCTGCTTTCTTCTGTTCTCCACCTCCAAGAACCCCCTAATCCTGAAGGCCACTAAGAATGAAGATCAGTGGCAATGAAAGTTCTTTTTCGTAAAAAGGGATTCTATCGAAAAAAGTTTTGACCTGCCAGTTAAATGGTTAACTTCGGGTAGGATTTAGGGTTTTAAGAATATCCCCAAACATATCTTAAAACTATATCCTTAACTGACATCCTGATTTCTTGTGCAGCAAACTTCAGAGATCTAGCACCTCCAAGCGCAGAATCGGAGCCCAGGGTCAAAGAGATCTATTGACTTCCCGCTAATGAAAGAACCTTCTCCCTGTCTCTCATAAGCTCAAGTCAAAAATCAAGCTCAGAAATGTCTGGTAAGTATATGATTAGAATAATTATAGAGTATGAGGTATTATGAATTAAACATTTCTCCCTTTATATAGTGCCGGTCATCAACCTCGAAGGCTTCCAGCTCGACGAGTTGGACAGTTACTCCAGCCTTGCACCCGTTAAGCAAGAATCCAATCCAAAGCCAGCTGCCACGCCAAAGCCTACCTGTTCAAAAACCGCTACTACACCCAAAGCTCCCCCAGCATCCAGGACTCGATCCTCCAGCTCCCGGAAGAGGAAGGAAGCAGACTACCCTGCTACACCCCATGTATTCCCATTCGAAAGCTATGGGTTTACAGAGTCCAGCAAATTCATGACCGGCTTCCTCAACCAGGTTCGTATCCTTGACCTATATCCTGCACCATATGCTGGTTATAAATGTCAATAAAGGTTAATACATGTTTCCTTATATTGCAGGGTCTCGAACGCCTGGTGTTCCTCTATGAAGACGCATGTTGCTTGAACGCCATGCTAGAGGGCAAGCTGAAAAAGGCCGAAGCCACCATCTCGGATCAAGCAGCAATCGCCACCGCCAAATCAGAGCACTATGAAGCCAAATACAAGGCAATGGTCCAAGAGCACCAGTCTGCCATCCAGAAGATCACCCACGAGGCTCAAGCCAAGTCCGACGCTGCCCAGGTTCAACACGAGCGGGATATGGCTTCATACCGGGAAAGCCTCAAGAATTCTTTTGTCATCTCCCTCCTTCAGGCTAGACTGAAAATGGCCGATGAGGCTATGGCTCTGGGCTTTGAATGCCCTTCATGGAACATCAAGGCTTGGGAGGTGAAACTAAAAGATCTTGGTGGTAACCCTGTGGAGCCTCCTATGAAGTCTGCTACGGAGGAGCCTGCCAAGGTGGCCGAAAGGGTGGATGATGCTGGTGCTTCCAAGGATGCTGGTGGTGATATTGGGACGGATGCTAGAGAAGATGCTGAGAAGGATGCCGCTGACGAGGTCATGATGGAAGAGGGAGCTGCCCCTTAAAAGCAGCGAAGTGGGCGATGATGGATATTCGTGCCTAGGTCGGAGCCCACTTTTTTAAATTTGATGGTTGTGGTTTGTGATCCTTGAACAATTTACTTTTCCTGTCTTTAAACAATTCACATTTCCTACATTAAGACAATATGATGGCCAAAGGTGATGGGTCCTGGGTTTCAGGATGAAACCCTTGGTCATCAATTAGTATAATCTATTTTGAACAATATAACAGTTGGAGGTGGATGGGTCTCGGTTTGAGATGAAGCCTTCAACTGTTAAGTAAATATGGTAAGGAACTAATCGTGCTTTTGGTGCAGGGATCTCGGTTTGAGATGAAACCAAAAGCACAACTTTTGACATGTTAATAATATAACATCCTTTCGACTTATTCGTTGTTGTTTTTTCAATTCTCATTGTGCATTGCTTAGTTTAGATTTCAACATTCCAAAATTAGTGCAATTATTTCCAATATCTTATCCAAACATTATGAAAATATCTTGATCATGATATTCGCCAATATCATATAAAGACTTTTGTCTATTAGGGTTTTTGAAATTCAAATAATTCAGATAAAGTTCTTAAAGAAAAAAAAGGACAGTTCATCTTTATTTTACAATGTTTGTTTTGATAACACTTGTTTGACTAGAATACAATTTTAGTTTCTAACCCAAGTATTATACCCCGAATATTCCAACCAAATATCCTGAAACATATTCCGAAATTACATTTTGAGAATATATCCTAATCAGGATATTTAAGCTTTTGTCAAACATAGTTTCAAAAATTCAAATAATTCAAATAGGGTTTAGAAAGGAAAGATCATACCAGGAATAGAGTGTAACCCTATTTTCAAACTTCAATCCTTTTGCATTTTTTTCCACGAAGATGTCCCCAGTCCGAGATACTTAATGCACTAGATCCAAGCGCAACACTTACACGGATCATCATCTACCTAATTCATATTGAAAGATGTTACCTGCAAATGAGTGTCCCCTGTGCACAATGTATTTGAACATTTAGAGATTTTCTGGACATCAATTCCAACTGTTTGAACAATTCTTGTGTTACAGGGGGTAAACCCTAAAATATACTGGAGATTAATCCTTAGCATTCTGGGGATAAACCCATAAATATTCTAGGGGAAATCCCAAATTTTCATGCGCTACAGACGGGAGTGTATAAACTCCAAGACTTAGAAAGGTGCAAACCTTTAAACCATAAAGAGTATGAAAATACCCTTTCGCGAGAAAGGGTGATCAATCCTCATATACCTTTAGGATCCAGGATATAGCCAACAATAACGAAATTGTCAGCCACTTTTACATGGACTGGTCTCGCTATCTTGAACTATCACTGGATAACTTGCGCTCCAGGCGGGGTGTTTAAACCCAATTCGAGAGAAAGGTGAATACCTTTAAACCTGTGAAGGGATCAGAATCCCTTAAACGTGAGAGAGGGGGCTAATACTCTAATCTTTCGAAGCATCCTGAGTGTGTATCCTGGAGCTATATCCCGAAGCATATACTGCAAAACAACCGTAAACTAAGGTGGGTGTTAGCTTGGCTAACACCCCTCCAATGCTTAAGTCAGTATTGGGTTCAAAGGAATAAACAATATCAAACAATTTAAGAGAAATAGAATTCATACCATCCTGAGTTAGAAATTAAATTCTAAACTCACTTGAAATAGAACTTTAGGTGTATAGCATTCCAGGATCTTGGTAACATATCCCCCTCCATATTCTTGAGTCGGTATGCTCCTTTCCCTGATTCTGATTCAATCTCATAGGGTCCTTCCCATTTCGGAGCCAACTTTCCATCAGTAGGATTAGTAGTATTCTGAAAAGCTTTTCTTAATACCCAATCTCCAACCTGAAATCTTCTAGTCCTTATATTCTTGTTATATGCTATGGATATCCTCTGTTGATATGCTGCCATTCTTAGCCTTGCCGCATCTCTTGTCTGATCAATAGTATCCAATTCCTGGCAAAGGGCTTCAGGACTCTGCTCAGGATTCCGGAGGTTGGATCTCGCCGTAGGTATCACCATTTCTGTTCGGATCACCGCTTCTGCTCCAAATACTAAGGAAAATGGGGTTTGACCAGTTGCACTTTTCACTGTCGTTCTATCAGCCCATAAAACAAAGGGTAATTCTTCTGCCCATCTTCCCTTCTTAGCTCCAAGCCTTTTCTTCAAATTGTTGACAATTATCTTGTTTGAGGATTCTGCTTATCCATTTGCTTGAGGATGTACCGGTGTAGACGTGATCATTTTAATTCCCCAACTCTTGCAAAAGTCAGTAGTCCTCTTACTTATAAACTGAGAACCATTGTCACAAATTATCTCAGCTGGTACTCCAAATCTAGTCAGGACATTCCTTTTAATGAAGGATACTACTTCTTGATCTCTAACTTGAACAAATGCTTTAGCTTCAACCCATTTAGAGAAATAATCAGTCATTGCCATCATGAAGACTTTTCCTCCTGGAGCCTTTGGCAATTTTCCTACTATATCCATTCCACACTTCATGAACGACCTAGGGGAAACGATAGGATAAAGTGGCTCAGCAGGTTGATGTAATATATTACGGTGTCTTTGACATGCATCACATCTTCGAGCATATTCTGCAGCATCTTTTCACATCGTCGGCCAATAGTATCCTGTTCTTAATACCTTTGAGAATAACGACCTGCCCCCAGTATGGTTACCACAATCCCCTTCGTGTATTTCCTGAAGCACTTATTTGGTTTCGGGATCCTCCAAGCACCTCAGATATGGTCCTGCAAAAGATTTCTTATACAAAACATTATTTATAATAGTGAATCGTGATACCTTCATTCTAAAGGCCTTAGGATTCTCATCCTTCGGGATGTGTCCTTCCTTGAGATATCTCATGATTGGAGCCGTCCAGGACTTGGGATCTGTGACAACCCGTATTTCCAAGGTTAGCATTGCTTAAATTCTGCAACCTTTGGCGTGTGTCTCTACGTTTATTTGTCCATTTCATGCATCACTGAATGGTTACGTGTGTATGTTTTACATTTGTGCTAGGAATCACTAAACGTCTTTGTGTATGTTTAAAGTAAGTTGGGAGATTAACTATGTTATGGGCTTACTTGTTATACTTGGGCCGAAAAGCCAATACGTGTAATGGATTATACACACATACCCAGCCCACACCCGTATTCCTATTCATCTCGGTCCGCGGCATTTGAAACCCAACCCACCACCTTTACCTATTTAAATGGCAACTTTGCCATAGATTATGGCAGCCCAAAGCTATGGGCTTAAGCCCATTCGGTCAAAGAACAATTGTCCCAGAAACCTATATCTCCTAATATACGTATTATAGGGTTTCTTATCACATAACTCAAAACAAAAACTCTATCTCTCTCAAGATCACGTGAGGCATAGCAGACCCCCCCCTCGTGAAGTTATCATCCTGTTAATCAAAGGTCTCGGTTAGTGAATCCCTACTATGTTAATTATCATTCGATTGTTCTTTATGTATGTTTATGATTACCTATTTGTTATTTTGAGTGGATGTCTTGACACGATCAGCCGTAGGCTATGCTTGTTGGTTAGTATGTTAATTTCTTGTGATAAGTGGATTGTTCTTGGTGATCTCGATTTATGTTATAGTTGTTGCTATGGTTCTGTTACACACCTACACGCAGATTGTAATCATAATTCTGGTTCGTGAATTGTATATAGTAATATATGATGATGATCTATTTAGATAATAGGGAATTTTGTTAGTGATGGTTTTGGGGGTCACGTGAATATGGAGGTGATGTGGACTTGTTGGCACATGGGTGCTTTTTGGTCAACAACATTAAAAGAAATCATCGTCTCAACATCAATCTTCACCATAGAGACATGAAGAGAGTGAATAAGTGGGTGGCCGGCATGTGCATAGTTGGTTGGAAAAAAATTGAGAATTTATGTTGAATTTTGGTTCTACATATATTACAATTGTATGGTTCCTAATACGAAGCGCAAACGATTTGTTTTAATGATGATTTTATATTAGACTCCATTGATGTTAGTTAAGTTATATGATGTTTAGGTTATAAATGTTGGCTAATGTTGCTGCATGTTTAGGAATGCATGGTGAATTGATTTGTATGTTTGGTAATAATATAACTGATCCAATTAGATCGAGGAAAATGGTAATTGCTATGTTGATTGCCATGTGATCATAATACTGTGATGATGTTATAAGAATTAATAATGGACTTACACAATTAGGGACATGGGCCGGTAGTCATCGGATTGAAATAGTGGGCCTGGGCGTATTCGGGCCACGCATGTGCGGACTCGAACACAGTTTTGTTTATTTGAATTTATACATTGGGACTTATTTGTTAAGTGGGCCGCAGGAGTTTGGCAGGGTTAGGGCCGGGTGGCCCAAGTGCTGACTCTATTCGTGGGCCCAGTTTAAAATGGATAGGACTTGTTTTCATTTGGGCCGGTAATCTGTTTGGGCTATGTGTTTATCGAGCCGTAACTAGTTAAGGAGAAAGTCAGATAACATGTTTAATTGGTTAGACTAGTGTACGGGGTGATGAACCCCACTACTTGTAATTCTGGTATGCACTGTCCGATGAATACATGTAAACTGTGAATATGAATAAGTTGTATAAGTGTATTGTGTTGAACCGGTGATCATTACCTTGCGTGCATTCTATGATTATAATTTACGTGAAAACCTTACAAACATAAACTGATTGTGTATACATGCATACTATAGGCTTTGACTGAATATTGGTGAGCACGTAATTTAGCAAACCGAGCAAACCGAGGTAAGTTCACACACTTTCTAAGGCATGGGATTCCCGGTGGTTGGGAATGGGTTAAAGAATTAAAATGGAACTCACATATTCTCCTTGGGTAGGATATGTACCTCCATCCTCCATGGGTAGGATGCCAATATTAATCCTGCGTATTCTCCTTGGGTAGAATTCGTACGTTCGTCCTCCTTGGGTAGGACAACAACCTTAAACTTACTAGACAAAACTCTATCATGAAGTCCCTCATTTTTTTATATCGACTTAATCTTCGGGCCAATGGCGAGCGGGTCATTAGTTGATAGCGCTATTAGGGTTGACAAGCCTCACACCGTGCTGGTCGGACGGGCGTGTACTAATGGATCTGGGCACTCAGTCAATGATGATAGACATTGACTTAGGGCACAACTTACTTTCATCATTTGTTGATATGGTAACAGTCTAGTGGTTTACATGGGGAAGCCCCCACTGATTATGGATATGGTTTGGGAAACAAAGATACTGTTTAACTCGTGGTTTACGAAACAACTTATGGTTTTCAAAACAAACTTTTAAAACTAAACAACCAACTGTGAACTCGCTCAACTTTGTTGTTGACTCGTTGTTACATCCCTTGCAGGCTTTTAGGTGCATATCGTTGGAACTTGCTGTCTGGGATGCTGGAGTGGGCATGGGTCGAGATACATGGAATCGCAACACAAATCTAATGGCTTACTTGCGCGTTATATAACATTTAACAAATAAATTATTCTTCCGCTGTGTACTATGAGTTATATGTAACGTTTTGAAATACTTTCTGTTAATAAATGAAAGTTTTATTTAATTATACTTACGAGTTCAATGTGATTGGTGGCTAAGATCCTGGTCTACACGCCTCCTGCGGTGATACTCCGCTTGTGGATTTTGGGGGTGTGACAGATTGGTATCAGAGCCATTGGTTATAGTGAACTTGGTTTTAAAAAGGGAAAAAAACGTTTTATAAAACCAGACTATAACCGAATAGTTCTGAAAACGTGAATACGACCATGATACTCAGCTCCAGATTGCAAGGTTCGTCTTTCTTACTTATTGCATGCATTATGTGGCAAGTCCACATTTGTTTATGATGAAACATACGAACACACACTCGTCACTATAGCATGATGGCATGGATTGCTTGCTTACCTTATGATGTGTTGATAGTATGCCATAGTCCTTGGATTTTTTTTGTTGTCACACCCTCAAAATCCACAAGCGGAGTATTACCGCGAGGCGTGTGACTGACCAGGATCATACCACCAGTTATAATAAACATTAAATAAAGTAAAGTAAAACCAAACGTCTAAAGTTCTCCAAACCAAAGTCCAAAACCAAGTTGAATAGTCAGTGGAAGCATTTAAGTTCAAAACCAAAATTTAAGTTTTTAATTTAATAAAGTTTTTCATGAACACACAGTGGTTCATGTCCCACAACGACTCCTGCTCCCCTGCAAGCTCCAGCTAAACCTCTAACGACCTGCAAGGCATGTAACAACGAGTCAACAACAAAGTTGGGCGAGTTCACAGTTGGTGTTCATTATTAAGTTGTTTCAAAACCAGGAGTTCATTTGTAAGTTGTAAGTTAAACCGTTTACCCTGTTTCCCAAACATATCCTTAGTTGGTGGGGGCTTCCCCATGTTAACCACTAGACCCGTTTACCATATCGACCACTGACTAAAGTAAGTTGGTGCCCTGACGTCAATGTCTATCATCATTGACTAGTGCCCAGATCCATTAGTTCACGCCCGTCCTCTGCGGCACGGTGTGAGGCTTGTCAAACCTAAATAGCGCCATCTAACTAATGACCCGCTCGCCATTGGCCCGGCGATTAAGTCGATATAAAAAGGAGGGACTTCATGATAGAGTTTTTGGTCTAGTATCCGTGTTGTCACCCTTCAGTGAAGAGGGTGTGTACGTAATCCCCAAACCAGGAGATTACGCAGGTTCTGATTATATTCTTATCACGTGTTGTCACCCTTCAATAAAGAGGGTGTGTACGTGTCCCAAGCCAGGAGATCACGCAGTTCCAGTTTAAATCCTTTACCCATTCCCAACCCTTGGGAATCCCATGCCTTGTGGAAAGTGTGAACTCACCTCGGTTTGCTCGGCATGTAATTTATTTGTCAATATACTCTATTCAATCAAATCCTATCATAGGTATTACGTGTAATTAGATTCACATACCACTAATCACGTATTCAAGTAGCACATAGGTCACATTTCATATAGCCACACATACTTGCTCAAATTTCATGAACACATATTTGGATTTTAACTCTTCCACTAACTAAGTGTTTGTATTGTCATATTTACGAATCACAATTCCGCACATTACATGATATGTTCATGACTCGCTCCAAGTTTTGGCCCCCTAATAACCAAGATAACACTAAATGAGACACCATATTTACTAAAGTTACCGGCCCAAAACAAATAAGCTGGACCAATAACAAATATGATCTGCTAGTATTATTCACACA
This sequence comes from Helianthus annuus, assembly GCF_002127325.2. Classification (NCBI taxonomy): domain Eukaryota; kingdom Viridiplantae; phylum Streptophyta; class Magnoliopsida; order Asterales; family Asteraceae; genus Helianthus; species Helianthus annuus. The sequence continues at coordinate 21,680,857 of NC_035448.2, read as the reverse complement.
TAAAATCAAAACCATCCTATTTCATTAGTGCTAACAGATCCACATACTTTTAATCTTCGGCCCATTATACGAATCCCAACCCAACCGGTTATAAGCATGATTTAATTTGCTTAAATTGGCCCAGTTACATCTAAGGCCCCTTTTTAAAAACATAACCGATATGCTTGTTGTTGTGCCCGAAGTCCAAACAGTTTTAATATAAATGCGGCCCAACATCACCTGATGACTATGTCATCTTTACCACCAACAGTAACAACTAGACTGAATGAAACCATAATTATTTAACATACCACCATTGCTTTTATCAACAGTGCTTGATTCAAACAATTTACATAACAAGTGGCAACTAATTCATCGAGTAACATTAGGCCACCAATATCAATTCCGATTAAGGATTTACCTAGCATGTTTAGAGCAGATCCATTACACACCCATAACCATCGACCCAAATCATCCCCAATAATTATGTCATATTTATCAATGTTCAAGCAAGTTAAACTAAATTAAAACTTATAAACATACATCACTGAACTAGTCAACTTCATAGGTTAGCCATCATAAATCATGTCTAAATCATCATTAGTTAAGCCGGTTCGAATAATCACAATCACACCTCCTAGTATGCCATCCACGAACCATACTAGTTATAAATTAATATCTGGGTTATCAATACAAAATCCTAACATGTCACTAGTGTCATCCGAGTTATCAAACAACGAGCACATAATACATATATATATACGGATACTCACGGTTCGCCGACTAAGCATATACCTTCAGTCTAAACGAAACCAATCGTACTCGATTTGCATAACATTATACTTGGTTCGCACATACGATCTTTCATACAGTTTGCACACACACACACACACACATATCCGCACCTACGGTTCACTAACACGGCATACCCACGGCTCGTCTATCTTACACATTTACTGTTCACATATACGATTCACATTCAACATTCATTCATGTAACAGTCAACCATGTATACACGTGAACAAACATACATAAGCATGTAATCCTGTTAAACTCATTAACTGTTAACTCTCATGCATCAATTTGCAACCATGACACAGATAAACTACATACTTGTACCGAGAACAGGATATCGAACGAAGATGATGACAGATGCATTACACTAGGATGCAACAAAAAGGAGAGAAGGTTCTTACCGGTGATCCGCGGAGTCTGTACTCGCTGGAGAAGAAGATGGTAGCGGCTGGTTCGTTGCGGGATTCCGAGTAAAGGAGGGGTGAGGAAGACGATGGGTTCTGTGGAGGGGCGGGTAGGGTTTTGCTCTTGAATCTCCTAATAGCCTATCATGCCTTCACATACATAATATAGGTTCCACGTTGGGAGTCGGTTGGCGATTTCTTGAGCCGAAAGTTAAGGGTTTTGGGCTAAGGAGTTAGGCCGCCGAAACCGAGTTCATGCGTAAAACTTTTTATTAACATAAACATATACGTACAAATCACTTGAAAGTTTGGCGGTTTAAGAGAGATGGGCCGATGGGTAAATGTTGGTGCTGGGATCTTATGTTTGTTGGGTTGGGTCGACCAAAAGAAAGAAGGTAACAGAAAGGAAAGAAATGGGCGGCAACTTTGTCAAACTTTGTTTGATGTATTTACCTATTTATTTTACTTATATATATATATATATATATATATATATATATATTCATTATTATAATTATTAATAATAACTAATAAAGATTTATAACAACCAACTAGCATAGATGAATAATATTCACGCTAAAGGTTCAGGCCTCAAAAGTTTTCGAGCTATGCGAGTGGGTTGCATCGACACGCGAGACAAGTGTTTAGGTTCAAACGGTTTAAGTTGGTTCAACGAGATATGAATAAAATATAGTTACGTATAATTAACTTGTCAAATGCAATAAGTGTAAGACTCGATCCAAAAAAAAATTCGAAACGAACGGTTCTAACCTTGAAATTACGAGTTGTCACATCATCCCCAACTTGAAAGAAATTTAATCCAGAAATTTAGCACGTAGTCACTAAGGAAGCTAGTTAGGTTGCGTGGTTTTCCTGATTTTTCTGGGGTGTCACATCCTCCCCCCGTTGATTCGGAATTTCGTCCCGAAATTCTGTAGTAGCTTCAGCCTCAGTAGTGGTTACACTGTTTTCGAACAACTGGGGATACCTGAGTTTCATTTGATCTTCTCGTTCCCAGGTGAAATCTGGGCCACGACGGGAGTTCCAACGATCTCGAACAAGAGGCATTGCATCAACCAATATGCACTAGTTAGTACAAAGGCTAGCGAGAGGTTTACCATAATTAAGGTAACTGTCGTAGAGTCAAAGATGTGACTCTTGTAGTGCAAGGGGGAAAAGAGGTAAGGTGACGACTCAGTACAAGAAATATCCTTAAAACAATAAAATAAGAAAAATCCATTCAAATTAAACCATATAAGTCACTACATCGAATATTCGCAAAAGTTTTAATCACCACGATTGTTTACACGAAAACAACTGAAAGAAAAATAACTAGATAAACGAGTGGAAGACGAGTCAGTCGTCCACGTCTCCATCCCCGAGGTCACTACCACCATCATCGTCTCCGTCATTATCCGGGACCTCCTCCGGCTCTTCTTCCGGCTCTTCCTCCGGAACCTCTTCCGGTTCTTCATCAGACTCTTCCGCCTTTGGCTCTGGAGGTGCCGGGACTGGGGCTGGCTCGGGTTCAGGTGCGAAGCGGGCTTCTTCCAACTGATGGACCCACCAATTCATCATACCTAGCCTTTCGGCATGCGAGTTAAGCCTTTCATGATCCACTCGAGCGTCGCTCATTATCAGACCTTGTACCTCGCGCCCTTTTAGGGCTTCTGCCTTCAAATCAGTAGTTCTCCTATTAAGTTCCTGTATCTGCTTCTCCTGAGCTTCCACTCGCCCTCCTAGGGTAGCAACCTTTTTTTAGTAATTTCTGATTTTGCTCCATTAAGACTTGGTTTTGTTCTACTAAAATCTGGTTATAATCTCGGAGGGCCTTATTCACAGCAGACTCGGCCTGGGCGCCGAGCGAGTTAACTGGTAGTGCATGCGTAGGTCGGGAGGACGACTCCTCGCCCTGCGCGAGTCTCTTTCTATAAGCCGCACGCGTCTCCACCTGACGCGGGGGTGAGTGAGTAGCAGCGGGTGCCTTCCTTGGCGCCCGGGATTGGTCGAAAGATGCGGACGGTGCAGACATGCCTGTCGAGTTGATGACGTAACGCAAGTTAAACGAAAGAATGCACACTCACAATGTACCAAAAGAGGGTATTGACATAGAAAGGGAAGAAAAAGAATGACAGAAAAGGGTAAGCACACAAGGTTTCAATCAACAGTTGCTACATTACTATGCGTACCATAAACAATACACTATGCAACAAATAAACAGGCAATATAAGTATAAACCATACCACCTATGGTGTTGAGTCTTGCACGTGGAGCGAAGCGTCGTTGTGGATCGTTGAGCACTGTACAGGTTATAGTCTGATTTTAATAAAAACTTTTTCCCTTATTAAAACAAGATCACTATAACCAATGGCTCTGATACCAATCTGTCACACCCTCAAAATCCACAAGCGGAGTATTACCGCGAGGCGTGTGACTGACCAGGATCATACCACCAATTATAATAAACATTAAATAAAGTGAAGTAAAACCAAACGTCTAAAGTTCTCCAAACCAAAGTCCAAAACCAAGTTGAATAGTCAGCGGAAGCATTTAAGTTCAAAACCAAAATTTAAGTTTTTAATTTAATAAAGTTTTTCATGAACACACAATGGTTCATGTCCCACAACGACTCCTGCTCCCCTGCAAGCTCCAGCTAAACCTCTAACGACCTGCAAGGCATGTAACAACGAGTCAACAACAAAGTTGAGCGAGTTCACAGTTGGTGTTCATTATTAAGTTGTTTCAAAACCAGGAGTTCATTTGTAAGTTGTAAGTTAAACCGTTTACCCTGTTTCCCAAACATATCCTTAGTTGGTGGGGGCTTCCCCATGTTAACCACTAGACCCGTTTACCATATCGACCACTGACTAAAGTAAGTTGGTGCCCTGACGTCAATGTCTATCATCATTGACTAGTGCCCAGATCCATTAGTTCACGCCCGTCCTCTGCGGCACGGTGTGAGGCTTGTCAAACCTAAATAGCGCTATCTAACTAATGACCCGCTCGCCATTGGCCCGGCGATTAAGTCGATATAAAAAGGAGGGACTTCATGATAGAGTTTTTGGTCTAGTATCCGTGTTGTCACCCTTCAGTGAAGAGGGTGTGTACGTAATCCCCAAACCAGGAGATTACGTAGGTTCTGATTATATTCTTATCACGTGTTGTCACCCTTCAATAAAGAGGGTGTGTACGTGTCCCAAGCCAGGAGATCACGCAGTTCCAATTTAAATCCTTTACCCATTCCCAACCCTTGGGAATCCCACGCCTTGTGGAAAGTGTGAACTCACCTCGGTTTGCTCGGCAGGTAATTTATTTGTCAATGTACTCTATTCAATCACGTCCTATCATAGGTATTACGTGTAATTAGATTCACATACCACTAATCACGTATTCAAGTAGCACATAGGTCACATTTCATATAGCCACACATACTTGCTCAAATTTCATGAACACATATTTGGATTTTAACTCTTCCACTAACTAAGTGTTTGTATTGTCATATTTACGAATCACAATTCCGCACATTACATGATATGCTCATGACTCGCTCCAAGTTTTGGCCCCCTAATAACCAAGATAACACTAAATGAGACACCATATTTACTAAAGTTACCGGCCCAAAACAAATAAGCTGGCCCAATAACAAATATGATCTGCTAGTATTATTCACACATAAAATCAAAACCATCCTATTTCATTAGTGCTAACAGATCCACATACTTTTAATCTTCGGCCCATTACATGAATCCCAACCCAACCGGTTATAAGCATGATTTAATTTGCTTAAATTGGCCCAATTATATCTAAGGCCCCTTTTTAAAAACATAACCGATATGCTTGTTGTTGTGCCCGAAGTCCAAACAGTTTTAATATAAATGCGGCCCAACATCACCTGATGACTATGTCATCTTTGCCACCAACAGTAACAACTAGATTGAATGAAACCATAATTATTTAACATACCACCATTGCTTTTATCAACAGTGCTTGATTCAAACAATTTACATAACAAGTAGCAACTAATTCATCGAGTAACATTAGGCCACCAATATCAATTCCGATTAAGGATTTACCTAGCATGTTTAGAGTATTTCCATTACACACCCATAACCATCGACCCAAATCATCCCCAATAATTATGTCATATTTATCAATGTTCAAGCAAGTTAAACTAAATTAAAACTTATAAACATACATCACTGAACTAGTCAACTTCATAGGTTAGCCATCATAAATCATGTCTAAATCATCATTAGTTAAGCCGGTTCGAATAATCACAATCACACCTCCTAGTATGCCATCCACGAACCATACTAGTTATAAATTAATATCTGGGTTATCAATACAATATCCTAACATGTCACTAGTGTCATCCGAGTTATCAAACAACCAGGACATAATACATATATATATATACGGATACTCACGGTTCGCCGGCTAAGCATATACCTTCAGTATAAACGAAACCATTCGTACTCGATTTGCATAACATTATACTTGGTTCGCACATACGATCTTTCATACAGTTTGCACACACACACACACACATATCCGCACCTACGGTTCACTAACGCGGCATACCCACGGCTCGTCTATCTTACACATTTACTGTTCACATATACGATTCACATTCAACATGCATTCATGTAACAGTCAACCATGTATACACGTGAACAAACATACATAAGCATGTAATCCTGTTAAACTCATTAACTGTTAACTCTAATGCATCAATTTGCAACCATGACACAGATAAACTACATACTTGTACCGAGAACAGGATATCGAACGAAGATGATGACAGATGCATTACACTAGGATGCAACAAAAGGGAGAGAAGGTTCTTACCGGTGATCCGCGGAGTCTGTACTCGCCGGAGAAGAAGATGGTAGCGGCTGGTTCGTTGCTGGATTCGGTGTAAAGGAGGGGTGAGGAAGACGATGGGTTCTGTGGAGGGGCGGGTAGGGTTTTGCTCTTGAATCTCCTAATAGCCTATCATGCCTTCACATACATAATATAGGTTTCACGTTGGGAGTCGGTTGACGATTTCTTGAGCCGAAAGTTAAGGGTTTTGGGTTAAGGAGTTAGGCTGCAGAAACCGAGTTCATGCGTAAAACTTTTTATTAACATAAACATATACGTACAAATCACTTGAAAGTTTGGCGGTTTAGGAGAGATGGGCCGATGGGTTAATGTTGGGGCTGGGATCTTATGTTTGTTGGGATGGGTCGACCAAAAGAAAGAAGGTAACAGAAAGGAAAGAAATGGGCGACAACTTTGTCAAACTTTGTTTGATGTATTTACCTATTTATTTTATTTATCTATATATATATATATTCATTATTATAATTATTAAAAATAACTAATAAAGATTTATAACAACCAACTAGCATAGATGAATAATATTCATGCTAAAGGTTCGGGCCTCAAAAGTTTTCGAGCTATGCGAGTGGGTTGCATCGACACGCGAGACAAGTGTTTAGGTTCAAACGGTTTAAGTTGGTTCAACGAGATATGAATAAAATATAGTTACGTATAATTAACTTGTCAAATGCAATAAGTGTAAGACTCGATCCAAAAAAAAAAAATTCAAAACGAACGGTTCTAACCTTGAAATTACGAGTTGTCACATTTGTGATCTTATTACTTTGACAACTTCCGTTTGACATCTGAGTTTGAGGAACCATTTGACATAAGTTAGGAGGAACTGGAATGAGCATGCAAATCGCGATATTATTGTGGGTGCACACATAATAATAATGTCGGGTGCATGCGAGTCCCAGTGAGGCTTAACAAGTGAAAAAGGGGTTCCGTCCATTATTTGATCAATATGAAACACAACAGTCCATAGGAGTCATAGCAGTGATTGTCTCCTACTCGAACATGATCTTTTCACTCCTCCTTTCTGAATCCTTTCGAATCTTGATGCTATCGAGTATTACCTGAACACCCACCTGAACACCTAGCGAACTGTGTAGAATGTTAAGTGCTTATACGAGCGTCCCTGAGTTGGATGTCGCAGCGTTGAACGATTGATCGGTACCTTTCTTACTCCTCTTCGTTTGCTGGAACTCATGTGTCGACGTCTTAGACCCCGAAGTGCGATCACTTCTGCGACACTCCCGCAACATACTGTGTTTTACTCAAACAACTTACAACATCGATGGACAGGAGGTTGAGCATAGTACTTTGCCGACCTCAGTACTTTGACGACCCTGATTACTGGCAACGAGCACCAGCAAATTGGCTTTAATCGAATCCTTAACCCTAGTCAGCGACTCATGGGAGTCAACTCTTACGAATCAGTCGGGACATAAGCAATGACAATCGACTATAACGTGGAATGTGTAACTGCCAGCACAGTGAGTAGCGCCTTAGAATGTGGCACGGAATATGGAAAGATGGACCCTGTCGATGAAAGATCGTAGAGCTCTGTTTCAAACAGCAGCAGTGGGGGCAACAGTCACGGCAACATCAAGGTACTTGATATGGCAATCAACATTATAGAAACGAAGGTGCCGGCAACATGGAATGGCTGTTGCTAAATCAAAACGACAACAACCAAGGAAACGACGGCCGTACTGGAAATCCTCGCAACAAGTACAACCATATGGGAAATGATGCTCATGGAGGGGCAATTAGGATTGGTGTGGGCAACGCCAGGATTGTAATAACATGGTGGCATACACGTTCTGGGTAACGAATCACTTCGTCTCTGTTCTATATAACCCCGATGCATCTTGAAATCCAACCTGTTGTGGAATCGGCTGATGGCAAAACAATGAAAACCTTATATGATCGTTGGGATGCAAACTCGACCTTGTGGGACAAGTGTCCGACATCGACCTTCCTTCTGTTGCTCTTGATAGATGTACCCTGTAAGGAGAAGATTCTGCGTACCCCTTGACGTGATGTCGCGGTCACAATCAAATTTAATCCAATTACAACTAATTAGCTAGCGGTAAGTGGGTATCGAACACGGGGAGTTTGTGGAATATGTGCTATCTCGATGTATGTCTAACTTCACTAAAGTAAACTAAATTGAAAGAAAAATAAATTTCAATGTTTGGGTTGATTGGTTTTAATTAACTAAATTAAACTAAATTAGATTACAAATCAAGGTTAAGTTTTGTAACAAGATAAGAGGATAGTGATCATCCCGTGTTTCAGGTTTTAAGGGACAACTAACGTTCATGTTCAACGGGAAAGAACCACAAAGACATGGCTCATGTAAGATCATTGTTTGTGATGAAAGGGAACTAAGTACTCGGATTCCTAGAACGTGAGGTTGTTACCCGATGACCAATCAACACATATCCAACCCTAATCCCTCCCATGATATCTCGATTGCTAACGGCACCAAGAACGTATGGTCTAGAACTATGATCAAACATACATCAACAATTTACAAACAACCAATCAAACACCATAATAAACTAACAACACATGCACAGTTTAATATTCCAGAAATTAAAGAACAAACATAATTGTCACAAATAAAACCTTACATCCGAGACGATCACCAAGCAAACCTAGCCGCTCACCATCATCAAAATCGAACCTTTGTCCATTGGAATCAAAAACAAAGTCTTCCTATTTAGATCACTCAAGAACACCTTAGAACACCCCAAATTCTCCCCTTAGGAGTTACAAAACGAATGGGAATGATTAGATGATGAAAAGGCACCATGAACAACCTTAAATGAGGGAGTTACAAGTTTCACGCTGGCCTCCACCATAAATTACGGTACCACCGTAAGTTACGGTGGCTTAAAATGGTTTACGGTGGAGTTAAACTGAGTTACGGCATCAATTTTTGTCAGTGTCTACCGTAAATTACGGTACCACCGTAAGTTACGGTAGGCTTCGGCAATCAATTTTTGTTTTCTTCATAACTTTCTCGTTTCAACTCCGTTTTCTTCACCGTTTTCGCCTACGTTCTCGTAATTTCATCCTCTATCATGTTATCTTCTTAATTCTTCAATTCCAAAATTTTATTTTTTGCATTTATTCTCCGTCTTTCAATCTACAATCCAGTCGTGTCTATTCGAAGCTTTATTTCCATACTTTTAAGCTCTAAATGTACCTGAAACACAAGCAACCGTAGTTATCTAATTCAAGACAATTACATGATCAAATGAGGGATTCACTCGTCTTTTAACACACCTAAGAGTTGTCCCATGGACCACCCGTCACATCCCCACACTTAACCGTTGCTTGCCCCAAGCAACCCATTACAAATCATTTTCAAAACAAGCGATCAATGTAAACCAAGCAAAAACAAACAATCCTTTTACTAACCCCTTTTTAACACTCAACCAATGCACCCCTCGCTATGTCTCTCATCTCGGCAACAAGTAAGCACTAACAACTATGAGCTAGACACACAAAAGGCAAACGGGTGGTTCACAACTATAGGCTTGTACCTAAATCGGTCCTTCTCCTAACAAGTGCCAAACATGAATGCAAATCAAAGGGCTTTAAGGTTGTAACGTGGCTAGGTGTACGGGTAAGAAATGGAATATATATGTAGTAGCGAAGGACTTAACCCGGTCTTTTATTACACAATGAAACAAACAATAAACATGACATAACTTCTATATACAAGACAACTCAACATCACTTTTTTTTCTTTTTCATTGCTTTTTCACTTTTTTTTTCATTGCTTTTTTTTCTATTTTTTTCTTTTTTTTTCTTTTTTTTTTCAATCAAATATTCAACATAACATTATAACATATCTACACACTACTAAAACAACTACTAACACTATAAGACCGGGTTAAGTCGGGTAAATTTTTAGGAAACTAGCTAAGGGGTAACAAATGATCGGCTTTTAGGCACAAAATGGGCAACTAAATGTCCAAAACCCCACCCCTCTCACTACCAAGCTCATATATATAATTTATGAGGTCCAAACCCCCAAATCCCACACTCGCACTCACCAAGACGAGGCTACCTAGTTGCCCTTATCCTTTTTACATTCACATTCAACTAAGGACTCAAACCGTATTAAGGCACAAGTTCTTATGCACCCCCACCCGTTGCCACTCTCATCAAGACAAGTATTATTTATTTACATGTGTGGCTTCAACTCTCACCAAGAACAAAGGGTATTAAGGGTTGCCGGTGCATCATTTGGGGTTAATCCACGGTGTTCAAATTCTCACATTGTTTAGCTTGATTTAAAAATTTTCAAAAACTTCAAAATTTCTCCCCATCCCCACACTTGGGATACATTGACCCCAATGTACGGTTTTGGGAAGATTTGATCGCTTAACTCTTTAACATCACCCAAAAGCTGTTCAACTCAAACCACAAATTTCTTTTTGGTTTTTTTATATATATATAACTAAAAACACCACCAACTTTCACAATCCATAAACACATCAAACACATTAAACACCACCCATCCACCCAACCGTAAACTTAAACATGAATATATACAAAGGTGCACAAAATGAGAACAAGACACAACCTGATTAGTAAATCAGCAGTGTTGGTAGTGATGCAGCTGCGGTAATCGGACCGGTTCATAAACATCTCTTGGATTCGCCGATATCTCAATGGGGATGTTGCCAAACATCCCCACACTTGAATCATTGCATCCGCGAGGGTTGAAACGTAATAACCTGCCAAAACACAAACACAACACCACAACAAAACCAAACAAAGCAAAACAAAACTAAACAAAACACAAATACAATACTCTACAACCTCGGGCTGCCTCCCGAGAGCGCTAAGTTTAAAGGTCTTCAGCCAGACCATACCTGATATGCCTTATGGTGGTCTTAATGCACACTTACCCGCATCATTTCCAACAAATGCCCGGAAATTTACATGCCATCTCCATAGATTTGTCAGTATATTTGGCATGTTAAAGCTGCTCCTACGAGCTTTGCTAGTCCACTTCATGACATATACCTTAATGTCTGGTAGTTTCACCCTTCTCATCTTGTTACTCGAACCCTCTTCCCCACACTTGTTAATTTGAATAATTGATATGGGAAGAGGTTCGGTGCACATATCCATCCCATCAGCCTGCTCTACCTCATAATCTGCACACATCATCTGATCTACAAGTGACTCTTCATCAGATAAAGGACTCATTGATGTGGTATTATCCTCCACAACCTCCTCCTTCATGTGAGAATAATCTCTAATATCGTCAGGTAATGGTGAGAGGCGTTCTTCTATCTCTATCTTCAATTTTAAAGTATGACACTTAGAAACCAAGCAGCTGATTCGGTCTACATCGGACAGGTTGGGTGTTGCTAAATATTGCTCGAGTTTGGACAAAGTTACTTCCAATACAGCAAGCTCTTTTTCCTCCTCGGTCTCATAAACATAAACACCCTCGGGCTCAGAATATTCTTCGGGATGATATTGTCGATATCCCTGATACGGTCTATAGATGCGCGCTTCCATCATCTTTTTATTCGAATACTTCGGGTTTTCCGAATACACCGGGCACACATCATAATCATAAGTGTGATCGCGACCGCAACAAAAACATAGACCATCCATCCTTGCCTCATAATAAACTTCCTCATCCCGATCATATCCATATGAATAATAGTCATCCTCCATTTCTGATTCATAATCGTCAACATATGATGGAGGTGGAAGCTGTGAAACATAAGACACCGGTTTTCCATGTGCCCTCCTGTAGTGAGCCTCGTGGCAACCAATACATGGATGTTGTGGACCCCCGCACAATCTACACGTAAATAAGCTGAAATTTGTGTAATGCCCTGTCATCCTGCACAACACAACTCAACTACCAAGTGTAAATCATGAACATAAAAGAAATCTTTTTGGTTTTCTTTTTATTTTTTTTCAAACTAACACACAAGATAACACACGTTGCGCACTACTCCCCGGCAACGGCGCCAAAATTTGACGTGATGTCGCGGTCACAATCAAATTTAATCCAATTACAACTAATTAGCTAGCGGTAAGTGGGTATCGAACACGGGGAGTTTGTGGAATATGTGCTATCTCGATGTATGTCTAACTTCACTAAAGTAAACTAAATTGAAAGAAAAATAAATTTCAATATTTGGGTTGATTGGTTTTAATTAACTAAATTAAACTAAATTAGATTACAAATCAAGGTTAAGTTTTGTAACAAGATAAGAGGATAGTGATCATCACGAGTTTCAGGTTTTAAGGGACAACTAACGTTCATGTTCAACGGGAAAGAACCACATAGACATGGCTCATGTAAGATCAATTGTTTGTGATGAAAGGGAACTAAGTACTCGGATTCCTAGAACGCGAGGTTGTTACCCGATGACCAATCAACACATATCCAACCCTAATCCCTCCCATGATATCTCGATTGCCAACGGCACCAAGAACGTATGGTTTAGAACTATGATCAAACATACATCAACAATTTACAAACAACCAATCAAACACCATAATAAACTAACAACACATGCACAGTTTAATATTCCAGAAATTAAAGAACAAACATAATTGTCACAAATAAAACCTTACATCCGAGACAATCACCAAGCGAACCTAGCCGCTCATAGTGTTATGAACCATCATCACAATCGAACCTTTGTCCATTGGAATCAAAAACAAAGTCTTCCTGTTTAGATCACTCAAGAACACCTTAGAACACCCCAAATTCGCCCCTTAGGAGTTACAAAATGAATGGGAATGATTAGATGATGAAAAGGCACCATGAACAACCTTAAATGAGGGAGTTACAAGTTTCACGCTGGCCTCCACCGTAAATTACGGTACCACCGTAAGTTATGGTGGCTTAAAATGGTTTACGGTAGAGTTAAACTGAGTTACGGCATCAATTTTTGTCAGAGTCTACTGTAAATTACGGTACCACCGTAAGTTACGGTAGGCTTCAGCAATCAATTTTTGTTTTCTTCATAACTTTCTCGTTTCTACTCCGTTTTCTTCACCGTTTTCGCCTACGTTCTCGTAATTTCATCCTCTATCATGTTATCTTCTTAATTCTTCAATTCCGAAATTTTATTTTTTTCATCTATTCTCCGTCTTTCAATCTACAATCCAGTCGTGTCTATTCGAAGCTTTATTTCCATACTTTTAAGCTCTAAATGTTCCAAAAACACAAGCAACCGTAGTTATCTAATTCAAGACAATTACATGATCAAATGAGGGATTCACTCGTCTTTTAACACACCTAAGGGTTGTCCCATGGACCACCCGTCACCCCTCTCCTTAGTAGAGGATTGTTATCTGCTCTAACACGTCAGAGTGGCACAAAGGTTAGCGTCATTACAGCAATGAAAGCCAGGAGTGTCTACGGAGGGATTAACCCGCTATGTTAGCAACTGTTATTGATGTAAGGTTAGGAAAAAAAGGATCTAGGATCCACCAGTTGTTCGTAATTACCCTCTATGTGCTACTCGAGGAACTTCCAGGATCATCTCTACAACTGTTAGGTAGGAACCCAATTTGACCCCACGCCAGAGGCAGTTCTAACTACTCGTACTCTTTACCCTCTTGCACCAGGAGGGTTGCAGGAGCTGTTTAACCAACTACAAGAACTGTCGGACAAGAGTTTTCGCTTTAAGGAGCCCTCGCTATACCCATGAAGAGAAGCCTTTTCGTATGTGTACTGACTATCAAGAACTCAACAAGATGACAATCAAGAACCGTTTGCCTCGACCACGTATTGACAACCCGTCGACCAGTTGCGAGGAACAAGCTTCCATTCGAGGATTAATTAATGAACGAGCTATAATCTGATGGAAGTCCAAGGGGAGAATGTTCCCGGAACGGCATATCGAACGCAATACGGCCATTGCGACTTTGTACACCATGATCATTGAGTTAATCAACACACCAACAGCTTTATTGACCACATGAATCAACTATGGTTATTGATAACGTGTTGAATCATTCTAGGAGAAAGGAACATCTTGGACAACATCTGTATCTTATTTTAGCGCTCCTGAGGGAGGAGCCATTACGTGTGAAGTCTTGTTTAATGTAACATCTAGATTCAGGGGCATTTTGATCATGTAACCAACGAAGTGGGAATACACGTGGATCTTGCTAGGATCCATTTTGTTAGAGACTGATCGACACCAAAGATCACGGAGCTTAAATCTCTTTAGCACAACAGGGTGCTGTGTTCGTGGAAGACAAAACAGGAGGACGTCTTTTCAGCTTTCGAATTCCAACTCTGTAATACACTGAGCATCGTCCTTATCTGAGAGTATTGATGATCTAGTGGCATACCATGATGGTTCGAATCAGAGTCCTAGTTACGCGCTGATGCAACACGAGAAAATGATGACTTACGTAATGGAATTACGAGGAGGAACTACACGACACACAACCTGCGGTGGAAACCGTGGTCTTTGGATATAAATTGGAGGCATTACTTGGACGGTACCAGATGCGTTATTTAGAGCGATCGCAAGGGCCTCCCGTGTACCTTGACTTCAACAGAGCTAAATCAGTTAATGGCATCGTTGGAGGAAACTTTAGGATGAATACAACTATAAAACTTGAACGTGCACGAGCTTTGCAGCTCACTATCGATTCTAACTTACCTGATCAGACTCGCTCTGTTCAAACTGGAGAACTGGGGGAAGAGGATTTTCAGGTGAACCCATGCGGGGCATGGAGAAGCAACCTTTGACAGGTCGGACGATACTCGATACCTCATAAGAACGAATGTGGGTCTCATTATACGGAAATTGTAGGGAACTCGTGTTGAGCAAAGCACACCAGCTTCGATATTCTAGTCATCCGGGTTTTGATGAGAGACATCAGGATTTATAAACCTTGTACTGGTAATCGGGCATGAAGGCCCACCTAGCTAGGTATGGGAATGATGTTTTTGTGGGAAAGTCAAGGTTAAGTGTTAGCAACCAGAAACACCTATAAGGAAAGCGAAAACAGACTGCCATGGATTTGGTCGCTAGTCTACTTATAACTCAAAACGGAAACAATATCACCGGGATGATCGTTGATTGTCTCCCGTAACCAGCACACTTTCTAGCCATCAAGGAAACGGATAAGCTTTTCGACACTTGCAGTCATCTACCTGAAAGAAGTGGTTGCTAGGCACGGGGTGCCAACTTCCATTATCTTTGATCGTGACCCACAATTTGCATCTGATTTGTGACCAGCGATGCACAAATCCTTTGGCTTACGTCTAGACATGAGCACAACATATCATCCACAAACGGATGGGTAGACTGAACGCACCATCCAAACTCGTGAAGACATGCTTCGAGCATGTGTAATCGACTTTGGTAACGGCTGGGAGCGGCGTCTACCTTTAGTGGAGTTTTCGTATAACAACAGTTACCACACCAGCATGCAGGCTGCTCCGTTCGAGGCATTGTACGGACGGAAGTGCCAATCACCTCTTTGTTGGGCATAAGTTGGAAACAGCCAAATCACTGGCCTAGAACTCGTCGTAGTCACAACAGAAAAGATTGCTCAGATACGACAACGAATAGCGGCAGCTCGTGACCGTCAGAAAAGCTACGCTGATAAGCGCAGGAAACAACTCGAATTCCAGGTTGGGGATCGAGTACTACTTAAAGTCTCACCTTGGAAAGGTGTAGTTCATTTTGGTAAACGAGGCAAACTTAAACCGCGATATGTAGGACCTTTCGAAATCACAGAGAGAATTGGCAAGGTGGCCTACAGATTGAATCTACCCGAAGAACTCAGTGGAGTTCACAACTTATTCCATGTGTCGAATCTGAAGAAGTGTCTATCAGATGAAACCCTCATAGTTCCTTTCAAGGAGCTCACCATCGACGACCAGTTGCGATTTGTCGAAGAACTAGTGGAAATCTTGGACCAGGAGGTCAAGATTCTCAAACGCACCAAGATACCTATTGTTCGAGTTCGTTGGAACTCCCTTCGTGGCCCAGAGCTTACCTGGGAACGAGAAGACCAAATGAAACACAAATATCCCCAGTTGTTCGAGATCAATGAAACCACTACTGAGGCTGAAGCTACTGCGGAATTTCGGGACGAAATCCCAAACCAACAGGGGAATGATGTGACACCCCAGGAAAACCAGGAAACCATGCAACCTAACTAGCTCCCTCAGTAGCCACGTGCTAAATTTCAGGACGAAATTTCTTTCAAGTTGGGGATGATGTGACAACCCGTATTTCCAAGGTTAGCATTGCTTAAATTCTACAACCTTTGGCGTGTGTCTCTACGTTTATTTGTCCGTTTCATGCATCACTGAATGGTTACGTGTGTATGTTTTACATTTGTGCTAGGAATCACTAAACGTCTTTGTGTATGTTTAAAGTAAGTTGGGAGATTAACTATGTTATGGGCTTTCTTGTTATACTTGGGCCGAAAAGCCAACACGTGTAATGGATTATACACAAATACCCGGCCCACACCCGTATTCCTAATCATCTCGGTCCGCGGCATTTGAAACCCAACCCACCACCTTTACCTATTTAAATGGCAACTTTGCCATAGATTATGGCAGCCCAAAGCTGTGGGCTTAAGCCAATTCGGTCAAAGAACAATTGTCCCAGAAACCTATATCTCCTAATATACGTATTATAGGGTTTCTTATCACATAACTCAAAACAAAAACTCTATCTCTCTCAAGATCACGTGCGGCATAGCAAACCCCCCCCCCTCGTGAAGTTATCATCCTGTTAATCAAAGGTCTCGGTTAGTGAATCCCTACTATGTTAATTATTATTCGATTGTTCTTTATGTATGTTTATGATTACCTATTTGTTATTTTGAGTGGACGTCTTGACACGATTAGCCGTAGGCTATGCTTGTTGGTTAGTATGTTAATTTCTTGTGATAAGTGGATTGTTCTTGGTGATCTTGATTTATGTTATAGTTGTTGCTATGGTTCTGTTACACACCTACAGGCAGATTGTAATCATAATACTGGTTCGTGAATTGTATATAGTAATATATGATGATGATCTGTTTAGATAATAGGGAATTTTGTTAGTGATGGTTTTGGGGGTCACGTGAATATGGAGGTGATGTGGACTTGTTGGCACATGGGTGCTTTTTGGTCAACAACATTAAAAAGAAATCATCATCTCAACATCAATCTTCACCATAGAGACATGCAGAGAGTGAATAAGTGGGTGGCCGACATGTGCATAGTTGGTTGGATAAAAATTGAGAATTTATGTTGAATTTTGGTTCTGCATATATTACAATTGTATGGTTCCTAATACGAAGCGCAAACGATTTGTTTTAATGATGATTTTATATTAGACTCCATTGATGTTAGTTAAGTTATATGATGTTTAGGTTATAAATGTTGGCTAATGTTGCTGCATGTTTAGGAATGCATGGTGAATTGATTTGTATGTTTGGTAATAATATAACTGATCCAATTAGATCGATGAAAATGGTAATTGCTATGTTGATTGCCATGTGATCATAATACTGTGATGATGTTATAAGAATCAATAATGGACTCACACAATTAGGGACATGGGCCGGTAGTCATCGGATTGAAATAGTGGGCTTGGGCGTATTTGGGCCACGCATCTGCGGACTCGAACACAGTTTCGTTTATTTGAATTTATACGTTGGGCCTTATTTGTTAAGTGGGCCACAGGAGTTTGGCTGGGTTAGGGCCGGGCGGCCCAAGTGCTGACTCTATTCGTGGGCCCAGTTTAAAATGGATAGGACTTGTTTTCATTTGGGCCGGTAATCTGTTTGGGCTATGTGTTTATCAAGCCGTAACTAGTTAAGGAGAATGTCAGATAACATGTTTAATTGGTTAGACTAGTGTACGGGGTGATGAACCCCACTACTTGTATTTCTGGTATGCACTGTCCGATGAATACATGTAAACTATGAATATGAATAAGTTGTATAAGTGTATTGTGTTGAACCGGTGATCATTACCTTGCGTGCATTCTATGATTATAATTTACGTGAAAACCTTACAAACATAAACTGATTGTGTATACGTGCATACTATAGGCTTTGACTGAATATTGGTGAGCAAGTAATTTAGCAAACTGAGCAAACCGAGGTGAGTTCACACACTTTCTAAGGCATGGGATTCCCGGTGGTTGGGAATGGGTTAAAGAATTAAAATGGAACCTACATATTCTCCTTGGGTAGGATATGTACCTCCATCCTCCATGGGTAGGATGCCAATATTAATCCTGCGTATTCTCCTTGGGTAGAATTCGTACGTTCGTCCTCCTTGGGTAGGACAACAACCTTAAACTTACTAGACAAAACTCTATCATGAAGTCCCGCATTTTTTTATATCGACTTAATCGCCAGGCCAATGGCAAGCAGGTCATTAGTTGATAGCGCTATTAGGGTTGACAAGCCTCACACCGTGCCGGTCGGACGAGCGTGTACTAATGGATCTGGGCACTCAGTCAATGATGATAGACATTGACTTAGGGCACAACTTACTTTCATCAGTTGTCGATATGGTAACGGTCTAGTGGTTCACATGGGGAAGCCCTCACTGATTATGGATATGGTTTGGGAAACAAAGATACTGGTTAACTCGTGGTTTACGAAACAACTTATGGTTTTCAAAACAAACTTTTAAAACTAAACAACCAACTGTGAACTCGCTCAACTTTGTTGTTGACTCGTTGTTACATGCCTTGCAGGATTTTAGGTGCATATCGTTGGAACTTGCTGTCTGGGATGCTGGAGTGGTCATGGGTCGAGATACGTGGAATCGCAACACAAATCTAATGGCTTACTTGCGCGTGGTTTATATAACATTAAACAAATGAATTATGCTTCCGCTGTGTACTATGAGTTATATGTAACGTTTTGAAATACTTTCTGTGTACTATGGTCAGTCACGCCTCCTGTGGTGATACTCCGCTTGTGGATTTTGGGGGTGTGACAGGATCCTCCTTGGGATACTCATCATCCGGATCCTGAATACTTGCTACTTCCTTATCCTGAGATTTAAGAGGATCCGTCGCAGGATACAGAATATGTAATATTGGTATTTAGGTTCCTTCCGGTTTCCTGACTGATGATCCTAGATTTGCCAAGGCATCAGCTTCAGCATTATCCTCTCTCGGTACCTGTTCAAGTGTAAAAACATCGAAATATCCTGCTAATTTTTTGAGAATTTCGAGATACTCGATCAACTTCTCACCTTTAACTGCATAGGTCCCATTAAAATGATTAGTAATTAACAAGGAATCAACAAATACTTGTAAACCCTTGATATTCATACTCTTAGCCAATTCTAATCCTGCAATTAAAGCTTCATATTCTGCTTCATTATTAGTGGCAGGAAACTCACATTTAATAGCCTGGGGTAATATGTCCCCCTGTGGCGATTTTAGTAGTATACCCAAACCTACACCTCTTACATTAGATGCACCATCAGTATATAGTGTCCAGGATTCTATATTTTCTCCTAGTTGTTGCACTTCTAGGTCTACTTCATTTTGAATACCACTACTGAAATCAACCACAAAGTCAGCTAAGGCCTGAGACTTTATGGCATTTCTAGGCTCATATATTAGATCATATGCACTTAATTTCACTGACCATTTAGCCATCCTACCTGACATCTCGGGTTTCCTAAGCACATTTTTAATAGGATAGTTAGTTTTAACATGAACCCTATGTGTCTCAAAATAATGTCTAAGTTTTGTTGACACTTTAAATAGGGCTAATATCAATTTTTCTAAATGAGAATATCTAGTTTCAGCATCTAATAAACTTTTACTAACATAATAGACAGGATACTGCTGACCTTCATGATCCTTTACAAGGACAACACTTACTGCATTCCCCGATACTGCAAGATACTGGGATAATGGTTCACCATCCTTAGGCTTCATAAATAGAGGTGCGGTTGAAAGATACTGCTTCAAATCCTGCAAGGCTGCTTCATGCTTCTCTCCCCATTCGAATTTCTTATTCTTCTTCAGGATATCATAAAATTCCTTGTTTTTTTCTGAGGATCTTGAGATAAATCTGTTTAATGCTGCTACTCGCCCTGTTAATCTTTGAACATCTTTCATATTTGAAGGTGACTTGATATCCAAGATAGCTTTTATCTGCTCCGGGCTTGCCTCTATCCCCCTTTCATCACCATGTATCCTAGAAATTTTCCTGCTCCCACTCCAAAATGGCATTTGGCAGGATTTAATTTCATGTTGTATTGGTCCAGGATATCAAATGCTCCCTTAATATCATGGAGGTGATCCTCAGCCTTCTTAGATTTTACTACCATGTCATCAATGTACACCTCCATGGTGTCCCCCAGCTTGTCTTTGAACATCATGTTCACCAATCTTCGGAATTTCCCGGACAATCTTTCGATGTAACATGCGTGTACGTATACTATTAAATGAAAAAGTTGTGTATTGTTTTGATGTTCTATGTGATCTTTGTGCTAGTGTGTTATACGTATGTATATATATATATAGATATAAGAGAGTGGGTGTGTATGTGAGATGAACCGGAACCCGAAACCACAACCAAACCCGAGACCCGACTCGAGACCACCCGGTCTCGAGTGAACCGTGAACAACAAAAGGAGCCGGTTGTTTGGATTGGGCCGTTTGGGCCTTGTAACCGAGAACCCAACCCGGAAACCCCCCTAGCCCAACTCGGTACATTATATAAACCCAACCCCACCTCCCTTAACCATTTTACACACTCTCTTCTCACACTCTCATCTCTCACACAAAAACCCTAAAGTTTTAGCAACCAAGACCACTCTTCTCATCCCTCTCGGATCGACCCACAACAAGACCGCAATCGGATCTTCCCTTTTCTTCTCTCGGATCTTTGAGCTTCACACAACCGGTTAGCATAAACATCCCTATAGTTGCTTCGATTGTTTGTGTTGTTACTAAATGATGCTTGATTATTGTTAATAATGTGATGGTAGCTAAATGATGGTTAAAAATGCTTGGTCTATGTTGAAAATGCATGATATCCGATTTGTTTTGGTTTTTGTTAGAAGTTCATGATAGTCGGTTATAATGACATATTTTGGATGATTCGGATAGCTTATAAAATGTTGTGATATTCGGTTGTTATAATGAGGGTTTAGATAGATTACTATTGCATGTTCGGATTATTGTTGTTGTTCGTTTAGGATGAGGGTCCGATTGGAGGTTCTATGCAAGGTTTTGTGTTGTTTATGGTTGAATGTTGTTTGATTATGGTATGAACATCATGAAGAACAGTTTGAATGTGTTAAATATTTTGAAAATGCTGATTTTGATCCAAATTTGTGCACAAAACGACCAACAGACATGTTTAGTGGCATAGTACAACATTTACATGAAAATGCAATTTCATTGGATAGTACACTGCAGGTTCTAGAAGTTTGCCATGCACGTTATCACGGATTACGAGTCGCAACCTTTGGTTGCTACTCGAAACCACGCATGACCGGTCGAAACCTCCCAGTTGCGAGTCGCAATCAGCACCATCAAACCTGGTTGCGAGTCGCAACCACACCTGCTAAGTCGCAATCTCCGGTTACGAGTCGTAACCAAAACGTGACGGACCGAGACCGCAGTTACGAGTCGCAACCTCGGTTGCGAGTCGCAACCACCTTAGTTTCGACTGGGCTGTTTTGTGTATTGGGCTTTGACTGTTTTGCTGTTTTGGGCCTTAACGGTTGGGCCATCTATTGTTTGGGCTGTTTACTGATCTGCTACTGTTTGTATGTCTACATGTTACTGTATGTATACGTGTTCACTTGTACCCGACTTGACCCATGCTTGGTAACCATGCTAGGACGTGGTAACCAACGAGCTTAACCAAGTAACGTATCTTACCGAGCAACCCAAGGTGAGTTCACAACTCAAAAGCATGCGTCCCGGTGGTTTGGGACACGAGACTAAAACAACCCTATCCCCTTGTAAAGGGGATACCGTCTACATTCCTTCCCTAGTTATTGGGAACAAACTTACTTTATCTTCCCTTGTATTGGGAAACCTTTTTAGTTAATTACTGTTTATACGGAATGCAATCAACGGCACTAAACGCAACTCTATCACTCAAGTCCCTACTACATAATACCGATTAGTCGCCGGTGCCAGGCGAACGGGTTATTAGTTGATAGCGCTATTTAGGTTTTACCAGCCTCACACCGTGCCATGGTATGGGATCGGTCGTGAACTAATGTACTCAGGCATCCGTCAATGATGATAGAACATTGACATCGGGGCATCCTGCGGAAACGCAAACGGTTACCTAGTGTTCGGTATTGGAAAAACAGTTTAGTCGCTAACTTTTGGGGTAGCTCCCCATGGCATGTATAAACGGATAAATTAACTGGTGAAACGAGTTTTTGGTAATTAAAACTGGACAACTAGTGAACTCACTCAGCATTATTGTTGACCCCTTACTGCATGCATTGCAGGTGGCCAGTGACTGGAGCAGCTGCTTGGGATGTGTAGTGGTCGTCTGCCCGTGTGTTGGGCATTTATTATGTTTACCTTACGAACAATGTTTAAAACTGTTAATTATGCTTCCGCTACATTTACTCTGAACTTAAAACTCTGAACACTGAACTTGATATTTGCTAATCTTATGGTTAGTAAGTATTACTCTTGTTATTAATTTAAGTTGTCAGTATAATTGGTGGCTGGATCCTGGTCAGTCACGCCCTCGAAGCGGGTGTTATCCGCGGGTGGATTTTGGGGGTGTGACAGATTGGTATCAGAGCCATTGGTTATAGTGAACTTGGTTTTAAAAAGGGGAAAAATCTTTTTGAGAAAAACCAGACTATAACCCGTGACTCGTGACGACACTACACTCCAAGTACAAGGCTCGACTTATCTGACCTCATAGCTCGGACCCATAGTTACTTGCTTAATTGTCTTATGTTTTCTGCTTTACTATACGTACTAGTTGCCTGATTAGATAGATACATCTTCTCTCTTCTATCTTATTCTCGCTATCACGCACTCATACTATGTTTTCTGGTTATGAAGACAATGAGTGGACGCGGACGAGGAAACGTCAACATGACTCAGGCTCAGTTCACTAACCTGCTCAACACTGTGGCTGCAGCTTTCGCAGCTCACCCTATAGGTAAACTCGTTGTTTTAGGATGTTTAGATCCTACCGCCACATCGTCTTTTCGCCTCTAAACCTATTTCGCTTCACTCCTCACAACAGGTCAGCCTGCACCTGTGCAACCACGTGTTTGTACCTTCAAGACCTTCATGGATTGCAAGCCTCTTCCGTTCAGTGGCACTGAGGGTGCCATAGGACTCCTACACTGGATCGAGAAGGTCGAAGCTGTCTTCGCTGTCTGCGAGTGTCCCCCTGCTAATTGGGTGAAGTTTGCTACTGGTACTCTTGAGGGAAGCGCACTTTCATGGTGGAAGGCGCAAATTCAAATGCTTGGTTTGGAGACTGCTAACGCTACTGCGTGGGAAGATTTCAAGGATATGATCAAGGAAGAGTACTGTCACAGGGATGACATCCACAAGCTGGAAAATGAGTACTATGAACTCAAGATGGTTGGGTCAGAGATTGAGACCTACACCAAGCTGTCCAACGACTATGCTGCTCTTTGTCCAAACATGTCTCGACCTATGTATCGAAGGATCGAACTGTACATCAAGGGCCTGGCTCCAGAAATCAGAAGCCATGTAACTTCAGCCAACCACACTACCATTCAGCCGATCGTTCGACTTGCTCACAAACTTACTGATCAGGCTGTGGAAGAGGGCAGGTTGCCCAAAAGGATCAGTGCTGCGGAAGGAAGTTCTAGTGATGGCAAACGAAAGTGGGATGGAAATCAGGGCAAGGATGCTAACCCTACTCAAGCCCCAGCTCAGCAAAGGAAAACTGACAACAACAAAGGCACTCAGCAACAGGGTGGCTACCGGGGAAACTACCCTAAGTGCAACAAGTGTAACAGGCACCACAATGGGGCATGCAACAAGGGTCAGTGTCAGCGATGCCACAAGATGGGACACGAAGCAAAGGATTGTAGAAGTCAGTTCCCAGCAAGGCAGAATCAGCAACAACCCCAACAGCAGCAGCAGCAGGGAAACAACCGGGCATGTTTTAAATGCGGGGCAACAGGGCACATGCGAAAGGATTGCCCTGAACTGAATCAGAATCGCAACAACAATCAGGGAGCTGGGAACAATGAGCAAAACAACAATGCTGGGAATGCAAGGGGAAGAGCTTTCGTGATTGGAGCTGGAGAAGCAAGGAACGATCCCAACGTCGTGGCGGGTAAGTTCCTACTTGATGATCGTTGTGTTTCTGTGTTATTTGATTCCGGTGCCGATGCCAGTTATGTATCCCTTCGCATTAGTAAGAAACTTAAGCACTCGCCTGCATTATTAAGTTCTAAGCACATCGTCGAGATAGCTAATGGTAAGAACATCGAGGCCACGCATGTGATCCACGACTGCACCCTAGAATTGTCTGGCCATACGTTTAGTATCGATCTTTTCCCTGTCAAACTTGGAAGCTTCGACGTCGTCATTGGTATGGATTGGTTATCCAAACATCGCGCTGAGATCCTCTGTCAAGAGAAAGCAGTTCGTATACCTCGTCGTTCTGGTCAACCCCTCATCGTCAAAGGCAACAAAGGTGGAGAGGTCACAGGCATTATCTCGCTTCTAAAAGCCCAGAAGTGTTTACAAAAGGGGCACACCGCTATCCTAGCACTTGTCACCAACACCCACGAAGAGGAAAAGAGGATTGAAGATTTTCCTGTAGTACGCGACTATCCCGAGGTATTTCCTGAGGAACTACCTGGACTCCCTCCCCACCGTCAGGTCGAATTCCAAATCGAGCTAGCTCCCGGAGCAGCACCCATAGCTCGTGCACCGTACCGTTTAGCCCCTGCAGAGCTGAAGGAACTCTCTACGCAACTACAAGAACTATTGGATAAAGGATTTATCCGTCCTAGTTCATCACCCTGGGGAGCCCCAGTGCTCTTTGTCAAGAAGAAGGATGGCACATTCCGAATGTGCATCGACTATCGTGAGTTGAACAAGGTTACCATCAAGAATCGTTACCCTCTCCCGCGCATCGACGACCTATTCGATCAGTTGCAAGGATCGAGCTACTATTCAAAGATTGACCTGCGATCCGGCTATCATCAGCTGAGAGTTCGTAATGAAGATATTTCCAAGACTGCATTTAGGACTCGTTACGGTCATTACGAGTTCCTCGTCATGCCTTTTGGAATGACCAACGCGCCTGCAGTGTTCATGGATCTTATGAACCGCGTATGTAAGCCTTACCTCGACAAATTCGTGATTGTGTTTATCGACGACATCTTGATTTATTCAAAAAGTCATGAAGAGCATGAACAGCACCTACATCTTATTCTGGAACTCCTTCGCAACGAGCAGTTGTACGCCAAATTCTCTAAATGTGACTTCTGGCTTCGGGAAGTCCATTTCCTCGGCCATGTAGTTAATAAGGACGGAATTCATGTCGACCCAGCTAAGATCGAATCGATAAAGAACTGGCCTACGCCTAAGACTCCCACTGAAGTTCGCCAATTCTTGGGTTTAGCAGGCTACTACCGCAGATTCATTCAGGGATTCTCAAAGATTGCACAACCCCTCACGACTCTTACTCAGAAAGGCGTCGCCTACAAGTGGAATGCAGAACAGGAATCTGCTTTTCAGAGGCTTAAGGATAACCTCTGTAGCGCTCCTATTCTCTCGCTACCTGAAGGTACTGACGACTTTGTGGTTTACTGCGATGCGTCTATTCATGGACTCGGTTGCGTGTTAATGCAACGCGAGAAAGTTATTGCCTACGCCTCTCGACAACTCAAGACGCATGAAAAGAACTACACGACGCATGACTTGGAACTGGGAGCAGTGATCTTTGCTCTTAAGATATGGAGACATTACCTGTACGGTACCAAGTGCACTATTTACACCGATCACAGGAGTCTCGAGCATATCTTTAGGCAAAAGGAATTGAACATGCGACAACGTCGATGGGTCGAACTCTTGAATGACTACGAATGCGCCATCAAATACCATCCGGGCAAAGCCAATGTCGTGGCAGACGCCCTCAGCCGAAAGGACACCGTACCAAAGCGCGTGCGAGCACTGCAACTCACCATCCAGTCTAACCTCCCTACCCAGATTCGAAATGCTCAAGTTGAAGCATTGAAGCCGGAAAACATCAGGGCTGAGTCTCTGCGAGGGTCGAGACAGCAATTGGAACAGAAAGAAGATGGTGCTTACTATGTAACAGGACGCATTTGGGTTCCACTCTTTGGAGGTTTACGTGAACTCGTGATGGACGAAGCCCACAAGTCCCGCTACTCAGTACATCCTGGTTCGGACAAGATGTACCACGACTTGAAGACGACATATTGGTGGCCTGGTATGAAGGCCCACATAGCAACATACGTCAGCAAGTGTTTGACTTGCGCAAGAGTCAAAACAGAATACCAGAAGCCAGCAGGTCTACTCCAACAACCAGAAATCCCGAAATGGAAATGGGAACAAATTTCCATGGATTTTGTTACAGGGCTACCTAGGTCCCAACGCGGAAACGATACTATTTGGATAATCGTAGATCGATTGACCAAGTCCGCGCACTTTCTGGCTATTAAGGAAACAGACAAGTTTTCTACCTTGGCGAAGATTTACTTAAAGGAAGTAGTTTCGAGGCACGGAGTGCCAACCTCAATTATTTCCGACCGAGACGCTCGATTTACCTCGGAATTGTGGCAAGCTATGCACAAATGCTTTGGCTCACGTTTGGACATGAGCACTGCTTATCACCCGCAAACGGATGGACAGTCCGAACGTACCATCCAGACTCTAGAAGACATGCTTAGAGCGTGTGTGATCGACTTTGGCAAGAACTGGGAGAAGCATCTACCGCTAGTGGAGTTCTCCTACAACAACAGCTACCACACCAGTATTCAGGCAGCACCTTTTGAGGCATTGTACGGTCGTAAATGCCGGTCACCTCTCTGCTGGGCAGAAATCGGTGATAGCCAAATCACGGGCCCAGAGATGGTGGTAGATACAACAGAAAAGATTGCCCAGATCAGACAACGCATGGCGGCAGCTCGTGACCGTCAGAAGAGCTACGCTGATAAGCGTAGGAAACCATTGGAATTCCAGGTCGGTGACCGGGTTCTACTTAAAGTCTCACCCTGGAAGGGTGTGGTTCGCTTTGGTAAACGGGGCAAGCTTAATCCGCGATATATCGGACCATTCGAAATTACCGAGAAGATCGGTAAGGTTGCGTATAGATTAAACCTGCCTGAGGAACTGAGTGCGGTACACAACGTTTTTCACGTATCCAACCTGAAGAAGTGTTTTTCGGATGAAACACTTGTGATTCCTTTTAAGGAACTAACGATTGACGAACAGCTACACTTTACTGAGGAACCGATTGAGATCACTGATCGAGAGATCAAAATCCTCAAACGTAGCCAGATACCTCTTGTACGAGTCCGTTGGAACTCGCGACGTGGCCCAGAGTATACCTGGGAGCGGGAAGACCAGATGAAGCACAAGTATCCCCAGCTGTTCCCTAACGAAAATCCCAGCACTGAAGCTACGAACGAATTTCGGGACGAAATTTCAAACTAACGGGGGGATGATGTGACACCCCGTTGAAACGCTTTCACTTACACTAGCTTGACAGTGGCTGCCTTAACTTTCGGGACGAAAGTTCCTAAAACTTGGGGATAATGTGACACTTCGGAATTTCCCGGACAATCTTTCGATGTAACATGCGTGTACGTATACTATTAAATGAAAAAGTTGTGTATTGTTTTGATGTTCTATGTGATCTTTGTGCTAGTGTGTTATACGTATGTATATATATATAGATATAAGAGAGTGGGTGTGTATGTGAGATGAA
The DNA here is from genome assembly GCF_002127325.2 of Helianthus annuus. NCBI lineage: Eukaryota > Viridiplantae > Streptophyta > Magnoliopsida > Asterales > Asteraceae > Helianthus > Helianthus annuus. The sequence goes on along the minus strand of NC_035448.2, from coordinate 21,652,850 downwards.
CCGGAACCCGAAACCACAACCAAACCCGAGACCCGACTCGAGACCACCCGGTCTCGAGTGAACCGTGAACAACAAAAGGAGCCGGTTGTTTGGATTGGGCCGTTTGGGCCTTGTAACCGAGAACCCAACCCGGAAACCCCCCCTAGCCCAACTCGGTACATTATATAAACCCAACCCCACCTCCCTTAACCATTTTACACACTCTCTTCTCACACTCTCATCTCTCACACAAAAACCCTAAAGTTTTAGCAACCAAGACCACTCTTCTCATCCCTCTCGGATCGACCCACAACAAGACCGCAATCGGATCTTCCCTTTTCTTCTCTCGGATCTTTGAGCTTCACACAACCGGTTAGCATAAACATCCCTATAGTTGCTTCGATTGTTTGTGTTGTTACTAAATGATGCTTGATTATTGTTAATAATGTGATGGTAGCTAAATGATGGTTAAAAATGCTTGGTCTATGTTGAAAATGCATGATATCCGATTTGTTTTGGTTTTTGTTAGAAGTTCATGATAGTCGGTTATAATGACATATTTTGGATGATTCGGATAGCTTATAAAATGTTGTGATATTCGGTTGTTATAATGAGGGTTTAGATAGATTACTATTGCATGTTCGGATTATTGTTGTTGTTCGTTTAGGATGAGGGTCCGATTGGAGGTTCTATGCAAGGTTTTGTGTTGTTTATGGTTGAATGTTGTTTGATTATGGTATGAACATCATGAAGAACAGTTTGAATGTGTTAAATATTTTGAAAATGCTGATTTTGATCCAAATTTGTGCACAAAACGACCAACAGACATGTTTAGTGGCATAGTACAACATTTACATGAAAATGCAATTTCATTGGATAGTACACTGCAGGTTCTAGAAGTTTGCCATGCACGTTATCACGGATTACGAGTCGCAACCTTTGGTTGCTACTCGAAACCACGCATGACCGGTCGAAACCTCCCAGTTGCGAGTCGCAATCAGCACCATCAAACCTGGTTGCGAGTCGCAACCACACCTGCTAAGTCGCAATCTCCGGTTACGAGTCGTAACCAAAACTTGACGGACCGAGACCGCAGTTACGAGTCGCAACCTCGGTTGCGAGTCGCAACCACCTTAGTTTCGACTGGGCTGTTTTGTGTATTGGGCTTTGACTGTTTTGCTGTTTTGGGCCTTAACGGTTGGGCCATCTATTGTTTGGGCTGTTTACTGATCTGCTACTGTTTGTATGTCTACATGTTACTGTATGTATACGTGTTCACTTGTACCCGACTTGACCCATGCTTGGTAACCATGCTAGGACGTGGTAACCAACGAGCTTAACCAAGTAACGTATCTTACCGAGCAACCCAAGGTGAGTTCACAACTCAAAAGCATGCGTCCCGGTGGTTTGGGACACGAGACTAAAACAACCCTATCCCCTTGTAAAGGGGATACCGTCTACATTCCTTCCCTAGTTATTGGGAACAAACTTACTTTATCTTCCCTTGTATTGGGAAACCTTTTTAGTTAATTACTGTTTATACGGAATGCAATCAACGGCACTAAACGCAACTCTATCACTCAAGTCCCTACTACATAATACCGATTAGTCGCCGGTGCCAGGCGAACGGGTTATTAGTTGATAGCGCTATTTAGGTTTTACCAGCCTCACACCGTGCCATGGTATGGGATCGGTCGTGAACTAATGTACTCAGGCATCCGTCAATGATGATAGAACATTGACATCGGGGCATCCTGCGGAAACGCAAACGGTTACCTAGTGTTCGGTATTGGAAAAACAGTTTAGTCGCTAACTTTTGGGGTAGCTCCCCATGGCATGTATAAACGGATAAATTAACTGGTGAAACGAGTTTTTGGTAATTAAAACTGGACAACTAGTGAACTCACTCAGCATTATTGTTGACCCCTTACTGCATGCATTGCAGGTGGCCAGTGACTGGAGCAGCTGCTTGGGATGTGTAGTGGTCGTCTGCCCGTGTGTTGGGCATTTATTATGTTTACCTTACGAACAATGTTTAAAACTGTTAATTATGCTTCCGCTACATTTACTCTGAACTTAAAACTCTGAACACTGAACTTGATATTTGCTAATCTTATGGTTAGTAAGTATTACTCTTGTTATTAATTTAAGTTGTCAGTATAATTGGTGGCTGGATCCTGGTCAGTCACGCCCTCGAAGCGGGTGTTATCCGCGGGTGGATTTTGGGGGTGTGACATGTTAATCTTTGAACATCTTTCATATTTGAAGGTGACTTGATATCCAAGATAGCTTTTATCTGCTCCGGGCTTGCCTCTATCCCCCTTTCATCACCATGTATCCTAGAAACTTTCCTGCTCCCACTCCAAAATGGCATTTGGCAGGATTTAATTTCATGTTGTATTGGTCCAGGATATCAAATGCTCCCTTAATATCATGGAGGTGATCCTCAGCCTTCTTAGATTTTACTACCATGTCATCAATGTACACCTCCATGGTGTCCCCCAGCTTGTCTTTGAACATCATGTTCACCAATCTTTGGTATGTTGCACCTACATTTTTTAAACCAAAAGACATATCAGTATAACAATAAATACCTGTCGGTGTCATGAAAGCTGTATCCTCCTGATCCGAGGGTTCCATTTGGATTTGTTGGAATCCTGAGGAGGCGTCCATGAAGGTTAACATCTCGTGGCCAGCAGTAGTATCCACCATTGAATCAATATGAGGTAGAGGAAACGGGTCTTTGGGACAAGCTTTGTTCAAGTCTGTGTAATCTACACAGACTCTCCATTTCCCATTTTTCTTTTACACCACAACTACATTTGCCAGCCATTTGGGAAACTTCATTTCCCTAATCATCCTGCTCTTTAACAATCTTTCAACTTCCCCCTGAATGATTGTGTTCCGCTCTGGAGCAAATTTCCTTCGTTTCTCTTGGACAGGCTTGAAAGACCTATCAATTCCGAGTGTGAGTTATAATATCCTTGAAAATACCTGTCATATCCTCGTGTTTCCACGCGAATGTTGACATCCTGCATTTCAAAAAGTTAGTCAATTGGTTTTCAATATCCTGAGGGATATTGGTTCCTACGAGCACCGAGATATCTGGATTATCCTGATCCAGGATAACTTTCTTTACATCCTGTTCTGAAGCCTCCATGATATCCTGGCCTCGCATCTTTAATTGCTATGCGGCACTCGGCTTTGTTGAGGATTTCATCGAAGAAGAATAACACTCCTTTGCTTCCTGTTGATCACTTTCCACCTTGACCACTCCCCAAGGGGTAGGGATCTTGACGCATTGATGGTAGGTTGACGGCACAGCTTTCATATCATGGATCCAAGGCCTACCTAATATAATATTATAGCAGGATAAGGAGTCCATGACACAAAAGCGTTGTATTGAGTTGACCCCTTCAACATACACGGGCAACTTTATCTCCCCTACTGTATTCCTGGCTTCTCCACTAAAACCAACAAGCACAGTGGATTTTGAAGTAATATCCATCGGCGATACAATCATCCTCTTCAACGTTTCTAGTTGAATTATGTTGACGGAGCTGCCATTATCCACCAGTATCCTGCACACAAAATGGTTAGCAACATATATGTTTTGGTCAAAAATCAAGCTAAGATAATGCAACCAAATCTTTAGATGTGAGGTGTGATGCTTGAATTAATGAACAATGCTAAGGATCACCCAGAAATGTAATGGACAAGTGACACAATGATTTATATGAGGAAAAAGCCCATGATCAAGAGTTGATCTCCGGCATAAAAAACCTCGGGTGATGGAAACTACCGATCACCAACTTAGATTAAACAAAATGTGTTACAACTTCGGATGATAGCGAGCTTGTCACAAGGAATTCTAGCGTGAAATGTGCAAAAGAAAGTGTGTAATCGCCCAGTAGTGTTTAAGAGCCAATTGAGAGCAGTTATGAGTGTGTGTTTTATGCCGAAAATAGCTAAGTGTTCCAATCAAGCTCGCTATCCCCTTTTAAATTTAGCAAATATCTAAGATAACTAACTATCCGCAATTCGTGCCCTCTCCCCACGATCTCCATAACGTTCACAATGGTCAAGCACGTGCGGAATAAAAGAGAATATGCTCCAGGAATATCGCCATGACCAAGTCCAAGCACGTACTCCTGCAAAACAATTCCATATTCAAAGCAGACAATCGTTAGTGTAAGGATCACTATGATGATCCAGGATCCTGATCCTTCAATACTCTCTGAGGATCCTAAACTCAAACATAATTAAGGATCCTTAAACCCAACAGCAATTGAGGATCACTGATCATTGGAAAATCCTCCCCTAATGATATGCGTGAATTATATATATTTTTAATTGAGTTTTTCTTCACACAAATTTAGTTTTAAAAATGGTTTTTCACCTAGAAACTAACTACACACACAAAGGACAAGTGTACCCGTCGGGTGGTAATATAGCTAATCGGCAAGAACCGGATATCAATCCGTGGATGCGGTGTCTCGATACTAAACTTTTGCTACTTTAAAGCCTTTTCAAATGATTGGGTTGATTTTTCTAACTTAGCATGCAAAACTAACAAACAACTAAAAAATTCTAACAAATAACAATATCTAAGAAAGGTTGCCTAAACTAAGTATCCACTCATTCACATGTGACAACAAAGAGGAAGGGATTATGATGATGCAAGCTCTAATTTTAACTAAGTCCCCAATCAAGGTTTCCTAGTCTATAATTCTTAGGAAAATTAAAAATGAATCAACATTCTAATCACCTAAAAATTATTCTTTTAAGCTCACTTGGTAAGTTGATGTTAATCTTTAATCATGAGTTATTTGTTTGTCAAAACTCCTAACTCTACAAATTAGGGAAAACTAATATGAGGAACACACTAATAACCCTAACTTGGTTTTAAGTAGTTGGCACTATCATCATGTTCTTGATATGAACCACAAGCATGGTCATGCTAGCTAACAACTTTGGCCTAAATCATCAACCTAACATGAACACAAACTATAGAATCCATATAAACAACCTTTTGATCTTTCCAAATCTAGATGCAAGAATTCACACACAAGCTCAAATCATTGTTCATATCATATTAGCACTCACCATTCCTAGTTTCATGCTATGAATCATACTAACAAGTTAACAAGATTCAATAATCATAATCTCTACATGGGCTTTCCAACACAACATGTAAATACTTATGAGCAAACATTCAAGAACAAGAACTTTAAGCATGCATATGAATTCCAAGAACAAGACTAAGTGACAACATGAAGATTAACAAGAACAATCATCACATCTACTTCCATATTATCACATGTTCATAAGCTTCAACATAGTTTAGACAACACAAGTGTTTAGCCCATAGGGCTCATGACTACCAAATCAAGCACAAATAAACATAAATTGTTCATAATGTAGTAAGCTAACCAAGTTAAAAACAAGAATTAAATGGTGTTTGAGTAGATCTTCAAGTGATTTAATCCTCTTCAAGGCTCCCTCTTGGCTCCAACAAGCTTCCAAGACCAGATTCTTGAGAGAAAAAGTCACCAAAATGCTCCAACTCCCTTGCAAATGAGCTAGAAACTCGTATTTAAACTGCTGGGTGTTTGGCACTACCATGCCACCTTTTGGCACGGTCGTGCTTGGCAAGTGTCAGAATCACTTTTCGTCTGTCAATCTTGTTTGCTACCATTTCTGTAAAAATCCCGCTCAAATGTTCCCGAGGTCGCACGACCGTGCTCGGAGACGCTCTGGTCGTGCGAGCCGGTAGTGCTCGATAACGAATGAACCGATCTCGGAAACGAGCTGACCAGGGGATGATTTTGGTCTGGCACCGTCGTGCCAGTGGTTGGCACGGTCGTGCGTCTCCTGATTTCGATGGTTTGGCCGATAGATGCTAGTGCTGGCTGAGAGTGCCGACGTCGGAAACCTTGGCACGGTCGTACCACTGTTTGGCACGGTTGTGCCATATCTGGCAGTTTGCTGGAATGCTTCATTTTTGCTCCATTTTGCTCCAAAAGCCTCCATTTCAACACCGGGCCGAAGCCCGGACCTGTATTTTCACAAACAACTCAAATGAGTACCAAAATCAATGAAAATACAAAGAGTTTTCGCACAAACGGGGCGCATTTGACGTTTAAAAGATGTATAAATTCTTATACATCACCTAACAATTGCCCCCAAAATATAAGGAGTAAAAATGTAAATAAACGAGTTATATTTTCTCGTTCTTATCTGCAACGAACCAACAGATAAATAGCCGTTGTAGTCGAACTAGCCGTTACCAGTCTGACGTCACTGAGGTGACTGCCCTGCATGATCATGATTATAAATTAGAGATAGGGATCAATGTGCATTTAAATTCAAGAGAGACTCCCTTTAAATCCACATTCGAAGATCAAGCAAGTATTTCTCTTTCCTTTCTCCCTTTACGTTTTCTTTCTGTTCATCTTCTTCTTTACCCTCATCATGACTAAAATGATGCTGAGATCCTCTCCGGCCAAGGATCACACAAAAGATAGTCCTCTAAAGAGCCAATGGATCATCGAAGACTATGCAAAGGAACGATGCTGCTTCACTGATCCACAGATAGACAGAATTCGCCACCGCTTTCCGGCGAGTACCATTTTCAAAGCTTTTGATCCCACCATTCTGAGCGATTTCGTTTCTGAAACCTGGGTAGCTTTCCTGGTCACCCCATTCACAATAGGATACTCGTATCCTTTCCCTGAATTCACCCAATCTTTCTTCTCTCTCACCGGCATCTCCTATATCCAAGCGATGCCAATGATGTGGAGGGTCCTGAGTACCCTTGAAAGAATCATTGAGCATGAAGGCATTGATCTGGGAATGTCGGAGATAGCAGAGATGTACAATCTTGTGAGCCACGGATCCCACTGATATTTATTCAAACACAAACCTGGCGAAGAACACCCCATCCTCAAGACCACTAAGAATGACACCAACTGGAAAAGGCGGTTCTTTTTTGTCAGAAGGGATACCATCTCGGAAGCAAAGAATCTGCCAAGGAAGTGGGCCACCCACGGTAGGATAGAGGATCCTTAGAAGGATCACCGAATAACCTTGATTCTGATGAGGATCACTAACGTCCTTTTGTTCTTCTATGCAGCTATCACTGTTTCGCATATTATCCCATCACCTGCCACCAAGGAGAGGCTTGCTGCTTTCAGAAAACTTGATCCTACAATAAGGTCATTTCAAGAAAATACCCAGGATTCTCAAGAAGTATCCTCAGCTTCTGTAACGATGTCAAGTAAGTATTCCATTTTGTGCATAATAAAGGTTTAAATAAAAATGAAATAAGGATACTTATCTGTTTTGGGTGTGTAGGTGCTGGAAAATCATCAAAGTCTGCTTCTCGCTTCAGTGTCACTGACCTCGATACCGTCCGATCCTCAAAAAAGAAGCCTATTGCTAGCCCTTCCGTCACAATCCCCAAGGCAACCACTTCGAAGGGAAGAGGTAGAAAGAAAAGGAAGGCTGCCGGTACCCTTGAAGGTATACCTCTGATCCAGCATCAGTTTGAGGAATATGTTGCCGAGGTAAGAATAACTGATCCTTAAATATGATTCTTGTACATGATCCTTCCATACTGAGGGTAAGGGATCCTGAATTGTATCCTTTCCTTTGCGAAAATTTGCTGAAATCCGAGACTACGTAGGGAGCATTGAAGAGATTGAGGAAAAATACTCGGACCTCCAACAAGTGGCGTTGCTCAAGGATCATAAGATTGCCTCCCTCGAAAAGGACCTCAATGATGCAAAGACACAGGCGGATGCAGCTCAGATCAATGCTGACTATGAGAAGCACGAGATCATGGAGGATGTTAAAGTCTCCGCTGCCATTGCCATGTACAAAACCAAGTTGCAAATGGCCCAAGAAGCTCGAGATCCTAATTTTGACAGGAGCAACTGGGACATGGAGGGCTGGAAGGCTAGGCTGGCTGAGCTGGAGGACGAAGAAGAGGCTGATGAGGTTCTGGTGGAGATGGTGGAGCTGGTGAAGGTGATGCGGCAAAGGTGTAAGCTGCATGAATGGGCGATGATGGACACTTCTAGACATAGCCGGAGCCCATTTTTTAAAGTTTGTGTTAGGGCAGGATTTTAATGACCTGTGATCCTTACATGATATCCTAACGAGTGATCCTTGTTTCTTTGGCAGATAGTGATCCTCAGAAGAGCTTCAGGATCAGGATCATGGATCATCCTAAGGATCCTCATACTAACGATTGTTCTCCTTGAATTTAATGTTGTTTTGCAGGGATTACGAGTTGGACCTGGTCTTGGCAACGTTATTAAGGAATCTTTCACGTAAATCTCGCACATACATCACCGGAAATAGACGTTATGGAGAATATGGAAACTTAGCACAAATTACGGGCAATTAGTTAGGCTAAATTTACTTCTATTTCTAAAGGGGTAACGAGCTAGTAGTTAGGTGACTTGCCTAAAATTCAACCACACACGCTTATATAAATGGCACTCTACAGCATTCGGAAGACACAACACATTTCTCACACGCTCTAGCATACGATACTATAGTGATCCTTGTACCTAGCTCGTTACCATCCAAAGTTGTAAACATTGTTTGTTATATTGAAGTTTGGTGATCGGTAATTTCCATCACCCGAGATTTTTTATGCCGGAGATCATTCATTGATCAAGGGCTTTTTCCTCGTATAAATCCTTGTGTCACTTGTGCAATTTTCATTTAAGTGATCCTTATCTTTGTTCATCATATCAAGCATCATTCCCCGTTTACAAAGAGTTTGGTTGCATAATCCTTGTGTGATTTTTGACCAAAACAGTTTGGCGCCCACCGTGGGGCAATTGGTGCTTCATTCATAAGAAAGTTTTTCTGTTATTGATCATTCCGGAGCGTTGCATGGCTTCATCGTTGAAGAATACCTCCACAGCGATGTCTGCAGTCAATTCATCTCAGGGCACTCCACCTTTGCCGCCACCACTAGCTGGATCTCAGAAAAATGCTGAGAAGAGACCAACTCCTATCTTCTCTAAACCTTCATCTTCTTCTGCTCTAACTTCTTTTGCTCCCAGTACTAGTGATATATTTACTTTGATTTTGCAGATGAGGGATCGTATGCAGCAACAGGATGAAACTAATGACAGGATCCTCAAGGAAATCGGAGATCTCAAAAGACAAAAGAAAACGGCAGAGGATCATTCCCCACTGATGCCCAAATCTTTGAATTTTGATACTCTGATGATTACTTCTCAGCCATCAGAGATCCCAGACATTCAACATGTGGGTGGATCAAGAGGAGTACATTTCGGCTCATCAACAGTGACTCAGGCATCAGGATCATATTTCCAGCCGGTAGGATCCTATACTCAGCATATGGGATCCTTCATGAATTCAGGAGCCTACTCAGGAGCGCAACAATTTCAAGGATCCTCCTTTATTCCAGGATCATCCAAGGTTCAAGGATCCTCCTTTGTTCCAGGATTATCCCAGGGTCAAGGATCCTTTCTCATCCCAGGATCATCCCAGTTTCAAGGATCCCTCCAGATACCAGGATCCTCGAAGAGTTTGCAGACAGGAAGTTCAGATGTCCATCAAGGAGATTTTATTCCGATGCAGACCATTGCTTCCACTGGTCCCTCAATTATCCCAGAATCCCAGCAATACGGATTCACATCCAATGTTCCTAACTTGAACCCGATGGGAGGTAACACTTTTAATAATTCTCTTACCACTAACCATGGATTCATGCAGGATACAGGTATCAACCATGCTATGGCCAAGAAAAAATGATAAACCAGCCGCAGCTAAAGACAAATCAAAATGGTGTGCATACCACGAGGATTTTGGGCATTTAACAGAAGAATGCATCGCATTAAGAAAGGAAATTGGATATCTGTTGAGCAAGGGGCATTTAAAAGAGTTGTTGGGAAGAAAAAAGCAAAGGACTCAGGATCCTGAAAGGATCCCTGAAAAAGCTCCAGCCCCTCCGGCAGATGCACAAGTGATAAACTTTATTTCCGGAGGATCAGACATTTGTGGTACATCCTTTTCAGCAGCTAAGAGGCATGCAAAGGAAGCTAAAATGGATAATGGAGAAAGACCTATTCGAACATCAAGTGTCTCGGAAGGAAAAATCATAACCTTTGATGAGGATGATAGAATTAACATCCAGGATCCTCATCATGATAGTTTAGTTATTACTCCCTTTATTTCTAACCATTTTGTCCGCAGGATCCTTATTGACGGAGGAAGTTCGGTAAACATTATCCAACTTGATGTTCTGAAGAAAATGGGTATTCCTGAATCAGACATCACACCAAGATCCTCCGTGCTTGTGGGATTTAGTGGCGAAACTAAGAAAACCCTGGGGGACAACAAACTCCCAATTTACGTGGAAGGATGACATAATTATCAGAAATTTTGTGTTATTGACTGTTTATCTTGTTGTAATGTTATCCTTGGCAGGCCCTGGATACACGATATGAAGGCAGTCCCATCCACCTACCATCAATGTGTAAAGCTCCCTAGCCCTTGGGGAATAATCAAGATTGATAGTGATCAGCAGGAGGCTAAGGATTGTTACACCTCATCAATGAAACCAGCCTCGAAATCAAGGGAACAATAGCAATTAAAGTATCCTCCAATGGATGTCTTGGAGGCAAGAGAGCAGGATGTGGACGAAATCCTCCTGGATCCTGATGATCCTGAATCCAAAATCTATATCGGATCAGGGATCCTTGGACAAATGAAAGAAGACATTGTATCCTTCCTCAAAAGAAGAAAATCTACCTTTGCATGGAAACATGAGGATATGACAGGTATATCTAAAGATATTATCACTCATAAACTTGGCATTGACAGGTCAGTTAAACCAATCCATCAAAAAAGGAGGAAATTTGCACCAGAAAGAAATGCCATTATCCAGGAAGAGGTAGAAAGATTACTACGAGCAGGTATGATTAGAGAAGTGAAGTATCCAAAATGGCTGGCCAATGAGGTTGTTGTTCAAAAGAAAAATGGAAAGTGGAGGGTATGTGTCGATTTCACTGATTTGAATAAGGCATGTCCCAAGGATCCTTTCCCATTACCCCACATTGACTCCATGGTGGATGCAATGGCGGGTCATGAACTGTTAACCTTTATGGATGCATCATCTGGATTCCAACAAATTCAGATGGAACCATCTGACCAAGAGGATACGGCTTTTATGACCCCAACCGGTTTATATTGTTATATTGCTATGCCGTTTGGATTAAGGAATGCAGGTGCAACATATCAAAGGCTGGTGAACATGATGTTCAAAGATCAGATTGGACAAACAATGGAAGTATACATAGACGATATGGTAGTAAAATCCAAGAAAGCTGAGGATCACCTAAGGGACTTGGAGGAAGCATTTGATATCCTTGATAGTTATAACATGAAGCTTAATCCTTCAAGATGTCACTTTGGTGTTAAAGCAGGCAAATTCTTAGGATATATGGTAACCCAGAGGGGCATCGAAGCAAGCCCGGAACAAATCAAAGCATTGGTGAATATCAAATCCCCTGCCAACGCTAAGGATGTGCAAAGGCTAACAGGCAGGATAGCAGCCTTAAACAGATTTATATCCAAATCCTCAGAAAAATGTAAAGAATTCTACGATATCCTAAGAAAGAACAAGAAATTCGAATGGACTGAAAAGCATGAGAATGCTTTACAAGCCCTCAAAGAATACATGTCCTCAGCTCCAGCATTGATGAAACCAGAAAAAGGAGATGTGTTTGTTTTGGTCAAAAATCACACGAGGATAATGTAACCAAACTTTATGAAAACGGGGTATGATGCTTGGTTAATTATGAAAGTAAAGGATCACTTCTGTGATAAAGATGCAAAGACACAATGATTTATACGAGGAAAAAGCCCTTGATCAATGAATGATCTCCGGCATAAAAAACCTCGGGTGATGGCAACTACCGATCACCAACTTCAATATAACAAAAATATGATTACAACTTTGGATGATAATGAGCTGAGTACAAGGATCACTGAGTGTCTAAGTGTTTGAGAGTTGTGTCGTATGTCGTGTGTGTTCTTCCGAATGAGGAAGAGGGGTATATATACAAGTGTAGGTGACTTATTTTAGGTATAAGGACTAATTATCAGCTCATTACCCCTTTAGAAATAAAGACAATCTAGCCTAAATTGCTGCCCATGAATCAAGCCATGTTTCCATATCCTGTGCAACGTCCTTCTTCAATTAAGCTCTTGCCATATTTGTGAAGACGCGTCCCTGGATCATGATGTCTAGAGCATATCCTGCTAGATGGTCCTGCAAAACAATATTGTAGTAAGCGAAGGTGACCGTTAGTATAAGGATCACCATAACGTCCCATGATCCTGATCCTGAAGTCCGGCAGAGGATCACTGCCTGCCAAAGAAACAAGGATCACTGGTTAGGATTACGTATAAGGATCACTTATAGTAAAAATCCAGCCCTAACAATTGCCCCCAAAATATAAGGAGTTAATTGTAAATAGACGAGTTATATTTTGTTTTGATCTTATCTCTAACGGGCGATTCCGAATAACTAGCCGTTACACATGGACTAGCCGTTGTGATCATTACGTCATAGATGTGATAATCCCTGCAAATCATCATTATAAATAGGAGATAGGGTTAGGATCATTCTGCATTTAAATTCGAGATATCTTCCCTTTATAATCGCTACCGAAGACTGATCAGGTATCCTCTTTTCTTCTCTTTCCCTTCTTCCTTCTCTTTGCTCTGTTTTTTCTACTCCGTCTCTGTTTCTATTCCGTCACGAACATGTTGCTCCGGAATTCTCCACACAAGGATTCCAAGAAGGATAGTCCCCTGAAAAGCCAAGGGATCATTAAGGATTCTCCTACGGAGAGATGTTGCTTTACCGATGCTCATGTAGATAGGATTCGTCATTGCTTTCCGGCGGATGCCGTTTTCAAATCCTTCACATCCACTGCCTTGAGTGATTTTACTTCAGATACCTGGGTGATCTTTCCTGCAACTCCATTTATCATAGGATATTCGTATCCTTTTCCGGCCTTCACCCAATCTTTCTTTTCTCTGACCGGCATATCTTATATCCAAGCTATGCCGATGATCTGGAGGGTTTTGTATACCTTCGAGAGGATCATCGAGCAGGAGGGGATTGATTTAGGGATGGCAGAGCTGGCCGCACTTTATGATCTTACCACGTTTGGTTCTCATCGATATTTGTTGAAACGGAAGGCCGGGGAGGATCATCCTGTTTTGAAAGTTACCAAAAATGACACAAATTGGAAGCGTCGTTTCTTCTTCGTGAGAAGGGATTCCCTCCCTGGTGGGAATGATCTGCCCAAGGAGTGGGCTACTCATGGTAGGGTAGAGGATCCTCGAAGGATCACTATCAGCCCTGTCTTATTTGACGAAGATCACTAATATCTCTTTTCCTTTGCAGCTATTTCCATTGCTCATCTCAAGTTAACCCCTGCTGCAAGAGAAAGAGTTTTAGCTTTTAAAAGGCTAAACCCTGAGGCCAGAAGTTTTCAAGTCACCATCCGAGATTCACAAGAAGTATCTTCCGCGTCTGTCACAATGTCAAGTAAGTATCCTTACCAAAAAGTAAAATATTAAATTAGTTAGGAGACTTATCTTGTTTTGATTGTGTAGGTGCTGGGAAATCCGCTAAGTCTGCCAAATCTGCCTCCTTGTTTGGGATTGATGATCTTGCCAAGGTCACGTCTTCGAAGAAGAAGACTTCGGTTGCTAGTCCTTCTGCTTCAGCCCCCAAATTACCCATTAGGGGTAAAGGAAAGAAGAGGAAAGTTTCTGAGGACCTTCAAGGATTCCCCCTTCTCCGTCAGCAATTTCTTGATTCTGTCAACGAGGTCAGGATCACTGCCCCTGTTGGTTATCCTGATGGTTTTTGAGGATCACCCATGTCTGACGTTATATCCTGTTGTTTTTGCAGAAACTTACTGAAATAGAATCTTATGTCAGCCACGTTGAAGATCAGGATCGCCGGATTGCCGACCTTCATCAAATGGGTGTGCTGAAGGATCTCAAGATCACTGATCTTGAGAAGAAGATCCGGGCTGTTAAGGATGAGGCTGTCAAAGCATTGATCAAGTTCGATTATGAGAAGCATGACATTACTCAGGACGCTAAAGTCTCTGCCGCGATAGCTATGTACAAGATACAACTGCAGATGGCCACGGAGGCTCAGGATCCTTCCTTTGATAAGAGCACATGGGATATTGAAGGCTGGAAGGCAAGGCTAGCGGAGTTGGAAGACGACGATGATGTTGAGGATATCCCTATGCTTGAAGGTGGAGATGCTGGTAAGGATCAGGGTGAAGCGAGTGGAGCTGGTGGTGATGGTGCAGCGAAGGTTTGAGCTGCAAGATTGGGCAATGATGGAAACTTCTAGACATAGCCGGAGCCCAATTTTTTTAAATTTTGATAGTAGTTTGTGGTGTTTGAAACAATTATGGTCTGTAATCTTCGAACAATAGTTTCTTAGGGTTGAGGATCCTGGATCCTTTGAACAACGGGTAGGATTGCAAAAGGTGGAGGGATCCTCTGTTTGGGGGATGAAGCCTTTGTGATCCTGCCGCTTTTACTTTCCTGCAAAATGCTAAGACCGCATAGACAATGGACACCCTTTGCCAACCCATGTGGACGGGCCACGTTTTGCTGGTAGAAATGTGGGTTGGCAATTTTGACAACCTTTTGAAAGGGTTGATGATCCTTTTGTTTAATAATATAACTTTAACTTTTCTGGCTTATCTCGTGTTGTTATCCTTCAATAATCCTCTTATTTCTCCATTGCTATATTTGTTAAAATAACAAGAGTTGAAAAAAGTGTTTAATGAACTTAGGATATGATCCTAGATCAAATATCCTCATATTGAAGATTCTCAAAGTGTTTTAGTTCAAGGATCATTGGTTCGGTTGTCAAAGTATAAGGGTTGGTTAGGATAAAGAGTATAAAAAATAGTCAAGGATCATACCTGAGGATCCACGTTAGGATCCTAACCTTCAATCAAGACAATCATAGATAAGACTTTGATAATTAATAAGGATTAAGGACCCTTATATGTTTAGACTTCCAAAACCTGAAAAGTGAGATATAACTTGGGACTAAGCCAATGTAAAAGATAAATTAGTGACTGGGGACATGCCCAAAGTATAACTGAGGATGATCCCGGAGGATCACTGGGGACAAGCCCATAGGATAACTGGGGACAAGCCCAAAGGATAACTGGGGACAAGCCCAAAGGATCGTATGTAAACTGGAGTATGGCCCTTTCTGGCATCTATCCAAGCTTAGTGACATGAAAATGTCAAAACCTTAGCTAACGTGAAAACGTTAGAAACCTTAGGAACGGATGTATGGTGCGTCCACCATTATACGTAGGATCCTAAATATAGCCAGTACGATGAGGTTGTCAGCCCCGAAAGTGGGTACTGGTCCCAAAGACGTGAACTATACCAGGATCATCGTGCGCTGCTGGCGGAAACTGGGGATAATCCCAAGGATAACTGGGGATGTACCCAAGGATCTGTGGTGCTTTTGGAGATCTTTGACGATTTGCTGAAGATACCTGAACTATCATAACTCAAATGGTTTGTGAGTAGAGGATGAAGGATACATGATCCTTATCCTTAGGCAAAAAGTAAGAAAATGTAGTAGTTTTTAGGATAAGCATATTACCAGAGTAAGGATCACCGATATCTTCAGGATCCTTCAAGGATTCTTCAATGTAAGGATCACATGCAGGAAGGATCATGTTCACATGAAATATTTCTTTAAGTGAACAGCATTCCAGGCTCTTGGTAACAAGTTTCCTTCCATGGTTAGCAACCTGTATGCCCCCTTTCCTGCTTCAGCTTCAATCAAGTAGGGACCTTCCCATTTTGGTGCTAGCTTCCCGTCAGCAGGATTGATAGTATTTTGAAATGCTTTTCTCAACACCATATCTCCGACTTGGAACTTCCTTATCCTGACATTCTTGTTGTAGGCACCAGCCATCCTTTGTTGGTAGCTTGCCATCCTTATCCTAGCTAGATCCCTGTTTTCCTCAATAGTATCCAAATCCTGAGCTAGGATTGTAGCATTTTCTTCAGGATCACGAGCACTTGTTCTAGCAGTTGGGATCACCATCTCTGTTGGGATCACTGCTTCTGCCCCAAATACTAAAGAGAAGGGTGTTTGACCGGTGGCATTCTTGGGAGTTGTCCTATCAGCCCATAGCACATAAGGTAACTCTTCTGCCCATTTCCCTTTCTTGGATCCTAGCTTCTTCTTCAGATTGTTGATGATGATCTTGTTGGATGATTCTGCTTGACCATTGGCTTGTGGGTGAACTGGTGTTGATGTGATCATCTTGATTCCCCAACTGTCACAAAAGTTAGTGGTTCTACTTCCAATGAATTGGGAGCCATTATCACATACAATTTCAGAGGGAATGCCAAATCTAGTTATAATGTTTCTTTTAATGAAGGATATGACTTCCTTTTCTCTGACTTGAGCGAAGGCTTCAGCTTCTATCCACTTGGAAAAATAGTCAGTCATGGCAAGCATAAATACTTTTCCACCAGGTGCTTTAGGGAGCTTGCCAACTATATCCATTCCCCATCTCATGAATGGCCAAGAGGATGGTATGGGGTGTAGTAATTCAGCTGGTTGGTGAAGGATATTGCTATGTCTTTGGCAAGGATCACACCTCTTAGCATACTCTATAGCATCCCTTTTCATGGTTGGCCAGTAGTATCCTGTTCTAAGGATCCTTGAGAATAATGCCCTGCCCCCAGTGTGGTTTCCACATTCTCCTTCATGGAAGTCTCTCAACACTTCTTCAACTTCAGGATCCTCGATACATCTCAAATATGGTCCTGCAAGGGATCGTTTATATAGCACATTATTTAAGATTGTAAATTGAGATACCTTGATCCTGAAAGCTCTAGGATTTTCTCCCATTGGGATCTCTCCGTTTTGCAAGTATTTCATGATTGGTGGGATCCATGATCCTGAATAAGATCGAGCTTCTTCACTAGGGGTTACTGCAGTATCCTCTTCTATTTCCATGGCTACTTGATTTTCAATAGCAGGAGCCAGGATATGGATGATAGGGATACTTATATCTTCTGGAATTTTTAAGGATGATCCTAGGTTGGCCAATGCATCAGCTTCCGTGTTATCCTCCCTTGGTACCTGTGTTAAGCTAAAAGAAACAAAAGAGAGTGCCAATTCTTTGACTATCTCTAAATATTTGGTTAGTTTTTCACCTTTAACAGCATAGGATCCATTAAAGTGATTGGTGATCAATAATGAATCTACATATACTTCGAGATATCTTACCCCCATATCCTTAGCAATCTGTAAGCCAGCAATTAAGGCTTCATATTCAGCCTCATTGTTAGTTGCTTGGAACTCACAGGCTATGGAGTGGGGTATTATGTCCCCCTGTGGCGATTTTAGTAGGATCCCTAGCCCTGTGCCTTTAATATTTGAGGATCCGTCAGTGTGTAGTATCCAAGGATCCTTGGTCTCATCCAGCTGCTGGACCTCCAATTCTGCTTCCTTTTGTAGATCACTACTGAAATCAGCCACAAAGTCAGCTAGTGCTTGAGATTTAATGGCTGTTCTTGGTTCGTATCTTATATCATGGGCACTAAGCTTCACTGCCCACTTAGCCATTCTCCCTGACATATCCGGTTTCCTGAGGACATTCTTAATTGGAAAATTAGTTTTAACAACAATAGTATGGGTTTCAAAATAATGCCTTAACTTAGTGGATGCCATGATTAATGCAAGGATGAGTTTTTCGAGGTGTGAGTACCTGGATTCGGCATTAAGTAGACTTTTACTTACATAGTAGATAGGATATTGTGTACCTTCGTGATCCTTAACAAGGACAGCACTTACAGCGGTTGAGGATACCGCTAGATATAAGGATAACACATCTCCCTTTTCCGGTTTTGCTAATGCTGGTGCTGAGGACATATACTCTTTTAGGGCTTGTAAAGCATTCTCATGCTTCTCAGTCCATTCGAACTTCTTATTCTTCCTTAGGATATCGTAGAATTCTTTGCATTTTTCTGAGGATTTCGATATGAACCTGTTCAAGGCTGCTATCCTGCCTGTCAGTCTTTGAACATCCTTGGCATTGGCAGGAGATTTGATATTTATTAATGCTTTGATTTGTTCCGGGCTTGCTTCAATGCCCCTCTGGGTTACCATGTATCCTAAGAACTTTCCTGCCTTAACACCAAAATGGCATTTTGAAGGATTAAGTTTCATGTTATAATTATCAAGGATATCGAATGCTTCTTCCAAGTCCCTTAGGTGATCCTCAGCTTTCTTTGACTTGACCACCATATCATCTATGTACACCTCCATAGTTTTTCCAATTTGATCCTTGAACATCATATTTACCAGCCTTTGATATGTTGCACCTGCATTTCTTAGTCCAAAAGGCATGGCAATATAACAATATAAACCGGTTGGGGTCATAAAGGCTGTATCCTCTTGGTCAGATGGTTCCATCTGGATTTGTTGGAATCCAGATGATGCATCCATAAAAGTTAACAGTTCATGCCCCGCTGTTGCATCCACCATGGAGTCAATGTGGGGTAATGGGAAAGGATCCTTGGGACATGCCTTATTCAAATCAGTGAAATCGACACATACCCTCCACTTTCCGTTTTTCTTTTGGACAACAACCACATTGGCTAACCATTTTGGATACTTTACCTCTCTGATCATACCTGCTCGAAGTAGTCTCTCTACTTCTTCTTGGATAATGGCATTCCTTTCTGGTGCAAACTTCCTCCTTTTTTGTTGGATTGGCTTGATAGACCTGTCAATGCCAAGTTTGTGAGTAATAATATCCTTAGATATACCTGTCATATCTTCATGTTTCCAAGCAAAGGTAGATTTTCTTCTTTTGAGGAAGGATATCATGTCTTCTTTCATCTTGCCAAGGATCCCTGATCCGATATAGATTTTTGATTCAGGATCACTAGGATCCAAGAGGATTTCATCTACATCTTGTTCCCTTGCCTCCAAGACATTCCTCGGAGGATACTGTAATTGCTATTGCTCCCTTGGCTTCGAGGTTGGCTTCATGGATGAGGTATAGCAATCCTTAGCCTCTTGCTGATCACTGTCGATCTTGATTATCCCCCATGGGCTAGGGAGCTTCACACATTGATGGTAGGTAGATGGAACTGCTTTCATGTCATGTATCCAAGGCCTGCCAAGGATAACGTTGCAACAAGATAAACAGTCAATAACGCAAAATTTTTGGTAATTATGTAATCCTTCCACGTAGATTGGGAGTTTGATGTCCCCCAGAGTTTTCTTCGTTTCTCCACTGAATCCTACAAGCACTGAGGATCTTGGTGTGATGTCTGATTCTGGGATTCCCATCTTCTTCAGGACATCAAGCTGGATAATGTTCACTGAGCTCCCTCCGTCAATAAGGATCCTGCGGACAAAATGGTTAGAGATAAAGAGAGTGATCACTAAACTATCATGGTGAGGATCCTGAATGTTAATGCGATCATTCTCATCAAATGTTATCATCTTCCCTTCTGAGACACTTGAGGTTCTAATAGGCCTTTCTCCATTATCCATTTTTGATTCTTTTCCATGTCTTTTGGCCGCTGAAAAGGATGTACCACAAATGTCCGATCCTCCGGATATAAAGTTAATCACTTGTGCGTCTGCCGGAGGTGCTGGAGCCTTTTCAGGGATCCTTTCAGGATCCTGGGTCCTTTGCTTTTTTCTCCCCAACAATTCTTTTAGATGCCCCTTGCTTAGCAGGTATCCAATTTCTTTTCTTAAGGCTATGCAATCTTCAGTTAGATGCCCGAAATCCTCATGGTATGCACACCATTTGGACTTATCCTTAGTCCCGGATGGTTTATCATTCTTCCTGGGCCATCTGGCTTTTTCACCTAGGTTCTGCATTGCAAGGATCAGTTCATGATTATCAACGGAAAAACAATATTCTGAGATTGGAGGATATTCTTCATCATCCTCTTCTTGGTCAACAGCATGCACATTCTTGTTCTCGTTTCTATGGTAGGATTTGAACTTGTTGCTTTTGAAGGAGGATCCTTGCTTATCTTGTTTTGAGGATCCTACTTGTCTTTCCTGGATCCTCTTGTCGTCCTCTAGCCGGATAAACCTGAGTGCTCGAGTTCTTACTTCATCTAAATTCCTGCATGGTGTCATAACAAGATCATCATAGAATAATGAATCCTTAAGCAGTCCCATTTTGAAGGCTTCAACAGCCGTAGCCATATCCAAGTTGGGAATGTCCAAGGATTCTTTACTAAATTTAGTTATATAATCCCTTAATGATTCATTATGATTTTGAGTTATCCTGTACAAATCACTAGTTAATTTTTCAAATTTTCTACTACAAGAGAATTGGTTATTGAATAAATTAACTAAATTGGCAAATGAAGTAATAGAATAAGGGGGAAGACTTAGCAGCCACTTAAGAGCTGATCCAGTAAGAGTGGATCCAAATCCTTTACATAGGCATGCTTCCTTCAATTTTTCTGGGATAGGATTGATCTCCATCCTCTCCCTGTATTGTGCTATATGCTCCTCTGGATCCGTTGTGCCATCATACAACTTCATGGTAGGGATATGGAACCTTTTGGGTACCTCTGCATCACAAATTGGTGGTGCAAAACGGGATACCTTGTGGCTTCCATCTGCAATCTCTGGGATAGGTTTGACTACCCCTGGAACACTTGAGATCATATCTTTTAGCTTCTGCAACTCCCTAGCCATAGCATGATTGGTACCTGTATCCTGCATGAATCCAAGGTTAGTGGTAGGATAATTATTTAAAGTGTTACCTCCCATTGGGTTCAAGTTAGGGAATCCATATTGCTGGGATTCTGGAACAGCGGAGGGACCAGTGGAAGCAATGGTCTGCATTGGAATGAAATCCCCTTGATGGACATCTAGACTTCCTGTTTGCAAACTTTTTAGGGATCCTGGCATCTGTAAGGATCCTGGTATCTGGGATGATCCTGGAACGAAGGAGGATCCGTGATCCTGGGATGATCCTGGAACAAAGTAGGATCCTCGAAACTGCTGTGCCCCCGGATAGGCTCCCGGATTCATGAAGGATCCCATGTATTGAGGATAGGATCCTACAGGCTGAAAATGTGAGTCTGATGTCTGAGTCATCGCTGCCGAGTTGAGATGTGATCCTCTTGACTCCCCTGTAATTTGCACGACCGGGATCCCTGATGGCTGGGAAGTGATCATTGGAGTATCAAAGCTCAAGGATTTGGGCATCAGTGGAGAATGATCCTCTGCCGCTTTCTTTTGTCTTTTGAGATCTCCAATTTCCCTGAGGATCCTTTCGTTAGTTTCATCTTGCCGCTGCATACGATCCTTCATCTGCAAAATTAAAGCAAATACATCACTAGTACTGGGAATAGAAGAATTCATAGCAGAAGAAGATAGAGGTTTAGAGGAAGTGGGAGTTGATCTCTTCTCAGTATTTCTCTGAGATCCTGCCGGTGGAGGAGGCAAGGTGATCTGTGATGAAGTGACCGCAGACATCGCTGTGGACGTGTTCTTCAATGATGAAGCCATGTTACTCTCTGAAATGATTTCGAACAAAAGATTTTCTTATGAATGAAGCACCAATTGCCCCTCGGTGGGCGCCAAACTGTTTTGGTCAAAAATCACACGAGGATAATGTAACCAAACTTTATGAAAACGGGGTATGATGCTTGGTTAATTATGAAAGTAAAGGATCACTTCTGTGATAAAGATGCAAAGACACAATGATTTATACGAGGAAAAAGCCCTTGATCAATGAATGATCTCCGGCATAAAAAACCTCGGGTGATGGCAACTACCGATCACCAACTTCAATATAACAAAAATATGATTACAACTTTGGATGATAATGAGCTGAGTACAAGGATCACTGAGTGTCTAAGTGTTTGAGAGTTGTGTCGTATGTCGTGTGTGTTCTTCCGAATGAGGAAGAGGGGTATATATACAAGTGTAGGTGACTTATTTTAGGTATAAGGACTAATTATCAGCTCATTACCCCTTTAGAAATAAAGACAATCTAGCCTAAATTGCTGCCCATGAATCAAGCCATGTTTCCATATCCTGTGCAACGTCCTTCTTCAATTAAGCTCTTGCCATATTTGTGAAGACGCGTCCCTGGATCATGATGTCTAGAGCATATCCTGCTAGATGGTCCTGCAAAACAATATTGTAGTAAGCGAAGGTGACCGTTAGTATAAGGATCACCATAACGTCCCATGATCCTGATCCTGAAGTCCGGCTGAGGATCACTGCCTGCCAAAGAAACAAGGATCACTGGTTAGGATTACGTATAAGGATCACTTATAGTAAAAATCCAGCCCTAACAGTGTTATCCTTACATCTTGCGGTATCCTCAAAAGCAGTAAGTGCAGTCCTTGTTAAGGATCATGAAGGTACACAATATCCTGTCTATTATGTAAGTAAGAGTTTACTTGATGCTGAATCCAGGTATTGACACCTTGAAAAACTTATTCTTGCACTAATTATGGCATCTACTAAACTAAGACATTATTTTGAAACCCATGTTATTGTTGTTAGAACTAATTTTCCAATTAAGAATGTCCTCAGGAAACTAGAGATGTCCGGAAGGATGGCTAAGTGGGCAGTAAAGCTTAGTGCCCATGATATAAGATATGAGCCTAGAACAGCCATCAAATCTCAAGCATTAGCAGACTTTGTGGCTGATTTCAGTAGTGATTTACAAAAGGAAGCCGAATTGGAAGTCCAGCAGCTGGATGAAACCAAGGATCCTTGGATACTACATACTGATGGATCCTCAAATGTTAAAGGCACGGGGCTTGGTATACTACTAAAATCGCCACAGGGGGGACATAATACCCCACTCCATAGCTTGTGAGTTCCAAGTCACTAATAATGAGGCTGAATATGAAGCCTTAATCGCTGGTTTGCAAATTGCTAAGCATATGGGGATCAGGTATCTTGAGGTATACGTGGATTCATTGTTAATCACTAATCACTTTAACGGATCCTATGATGTTAAAGGTGAAAAACTAACCAAATATTTAGAGATAGTCAAAGAATTGGCACTCTCCTTTGCTTTCTTCAGTTTGACACAGGTACCAAGGGAAGAAAATACAGAAGCTGATGCATTGGCCAATCTAGGATCATCTTTGAAGATCCCAGAGGATATAAGTATCCCCATCATCCATATCCTGGCTCCTGCTATTGAAAATCAGGTGGCCATGGAAATAGAAGAGGATTCTGCAATGATCCCTAGTGAGGATACTCAATCTTGCTCAGGATCATGGATCTCACCAATCATGAGATACTTACAACGCGGAGAAATTCCTATGGGAGAAAACCCTAGGGCTTTCAGAATTAAGGTATCTCAATTCACAATCTTAAATAATATGCTGTATAAGCGATCTCTTGCAGGACCATATTTAAGATGTACCGAGGATCCTGAAGTTCAAGAAGTTTTAAAAGATTTCCATGAAGGAGATTGTGGAAACCACATTGGGGGCAGGGCATTGTTCTCAAGGATCTTAAGGACAGGATACTACTGGCCAACTATGAAAAGGGATGCTGTGGAGTATGCTAAGAAGTGTGATCCTTGTCAAAGACACAGCAATATCCTTCATCAGCCGGCTGAATTTCTACATCCTATACCATCCTCTTGGCCATTTATGAGATGGGGGATGTATATAGTCGGCAAGCTCCCTAAGGCACCTGGTGGAAAAGTGTTCATGCTTGCTATGACTGACTACTTCTCCAAGTGGATAGAGGCTGAAGCTTTTGCCCAAGTCAGAAAAAAGGAAGTTATATCCTTTATTAAGAGAAATATTATAACTAGATTTGGCATTCCTTCTGAAATTGTATGTGATATTGGTTCCCAATTTATTGGGAGCAGAACTACTAACTTTTGTGACAGCTGGGGGATTAAGATGATAACATCAACACCAGTCCACCCACAAGCTAATGGTCAAGCAGAATCATCCAACAAGATCATCATCAACAATCTGAAGAAGAAACTTGGATCCAAGAAGGGGAAATGGACAGAGGAATTACCTTATGTGCTTTGGGCCGATAGGACATTCTACTGGTCAAACACCATTCTCTTTGGTATTTGGGGCAGAATCAGTGATCCCAACAGAAATGGTGGTTCCAACTGCTAGAACAAGTACCCGTGATCCTGAGGAGAATGATGCAAACCTGGCTCAAGACTTGGATACTATTGAGGAAATCAGGGATCTGGCAAGGATAAGGATGGCTAGCTACCAACAAAGAATGGCTGGTGCTTATAACAAAAATGTCAGGATAAGGAAATTCCAAGTTGGGGATATGGTATTGAGAAAAGCATTCCAGAATACCACCAATCCTGCTGATGAGAAATTGGCACCAAAATGGGAATGCCCTTATTTGATCGAAGCCGAAGCAGGAAAGGGGGCATATAGACTGCTGACCATGGAGGGTAATTTGTTACCAAGAGCCTGGAATGCTGTCCACTTGAAGAAATATTTCATGTGAGCAGGATCCTTCTGGCACATATGATCCTTACATTAGAAGTATCCTTCAAGGTTCCCTGAAGTATCGATGATCCTTACTCTGGTAATGTCCTAAGCTTGAACTCTTATTTACATATTTTCTTATTTAAGGATAAGGGTCATGTATCCTTCATCCTTCTCTCACGAGATTATGAGTTCTGATAGTCCAGGTATCCTTAGCATATTGTCGACAATCTTCAGAAGCAACTCAGATCCTTTGGGCTTGTCCCCAGTTATCCTTGGGCTTGTCCCCAGTTTTCGCCTGTAGCGCACGATGATCCTGGTATAGTTCACGTCTTTGGGACCAGTACTCGCTTTAGGGGCTGATAATTCCATCGTACTGGCTATACCTAGGATCCTACGTATAATGGTAGACGTACCATACATCCGTTCCTAAGGTTTCTAACGTTTTCACGTTAGCTAAGGTTTTGGCATTTTCATGTCACTAAGTTTGGATAGTCGCCAGTGAGGGCCATACTCCAGTTTACATACGATCCTTGGGCTTGTCCCCAGTTATCCTTCGGGCTTGTCCCCAGTGATCCTTTGGGCTTGTCCCCAGTTATCCTTTGGGCATGTCCCCAGTTACTAACTTATCTATGATATTGGCTTAGTCCCAAGTTATATTCTATTTTCAGGTTTTCAAAGATAAACAATTAAGGATCCTCAATCCTTATTATCCATTAAAGTTCTTCCTATGGTTATCCTGATTAAAGGTTAGGATCCCAACTTGGATTCTCAGGTATGATCCTTAACTGTTTTGATTACATTCATTATTTTGAATAACCCTTACACTTTGACAACTGAACCTATGATCCTTAAAATTAACTACTTTTTGGAAGTTTTCGACTATAGGATATTTGATCCTGGATCATATCCTAAATTTCTTAAACATAAATTGCTTAACCTTTCTTACTTATACAAGTATAAATCAAAACAATTGAAAGTTCAAAAGATATACAAGGATAACATCACAGGATAAGTCAAAAGTTAAAAGTTTTATTCATTAAATATTTAACCCCTTTTTAAAGTTGTCAAAATTGCCAACCCACATTTCTACCAGCAAAACGTGGCCCGTCCACATGGGTTGGCAAAGGGTGTCCATTGTTCATGCGGTCATAGCAAGTGCAGGAAATTAAAGGCGGCAGGATCACAATGGCTTCATCCCCCAAACAGAGGATCCCTCCACCATATGTAATCCTACCTATTGTTCACAGGATCCTAGATCCTCAACCCTAAACCTATTGTTCAAATACAGACCATAATTGTTTTAAAACATCACAACCACCAAACAAAAAAATTGGGCTCCGGCTAAGTCTCGAAATTTCCATCATTGCCCAATCCTGCAGCTCAATCCTTCGCTGCACCATCACCACCGGCTCCACTTGCCTCTCCACCCTGATCCTTGCCAGTGTCTCCACCCTCAAGCATCAGGATCTCCTCAGCCTCCTCATCATCCTCCAGTTCAGCCAGCCTAGCCTTCCAGCCTTCGACATCCCAGGTGCTCTTGTCAAAATCAGGATCCTGAGCCTCCGTAGCCATTTACAGCTGGATCTTGTACATAGCTATTGCAGCAGAGACCTTGGCATCCTGGGTGATCTCGTGCCTCTCATAGTCGAAGTTGATCAGCATCTTGGCGGCTTCCCCCTTGGTGGCCTGGAGCTCCTTCCGAAGATCGGCTATCTTGAGATCCTTCAACACCCCAACCTGTTGAAGGTCAGCAATCTGGCGATCCTGATCCTCAACATGGCCAACATATGTCTCTACCTCAGCAAATTTCTGCAAGGAACACAAGGAATGACCTCAGAAATCAAGTGATCCTTAGACTAGCAGGATACACAAGCAGGACAGTGATCCTTACCTCGTTGATGTAATCCAGACACTGTTGGCGGAGCAGGGGCAGACCTTGCAAAGCCTCAGAGGCCTTTCTCTTCTTGCTTCCTTTTCCCCTGATAGGTGCTTTAGGGGCTGAAGCAGGTGGGCTAGCAGCAGGAGTCTTCTTCCTTGCGGATTTGACATTAGTAAGATCATCGATGCCGAACTTCGAAGCAGACTTAGAGGATTTTCCAGCGCCTGCACAACCAAAACAAGATAAGTATCTTAATTTTATTTGACTCTCATTATATAAATACTCCTTAAAAGAGGATACTTACTTGACATTGTGACAGAAGCAGAGGATACTTCCTGAGAATCCTGGGTGGTGACCTGGAAAGTTCTTATTTCAGGATCAAGCTTCCTAAAGGCCAAGAGTCTCTCTTTTGCAGCAGGAGTCAACTTAAGATGAGAAACGGATATAGCTGCACAATAAGGAAACAAAAGAATGTCAGTGATCCTTATGCTAAAGGATAAGTTCTACGGTGATCCTTCCAGGATCCTCTATCCTACCATGGGTAGCCCACTGCTTGGGCAGATCCCTCCCATCAGGGATGGTATCTCTCCTCACAAAAAAGAACCGCCGCTTCCAGTTCATGTCATTTTTGGTAACTTTGAGAACAGGGTGCTCTTCTCCAGCCTTTCGTTTGAACAAGTATCGGTGGGATCCAAAAGTTGTGAGATCATACATCTCAGCCAGCTCCGCCATACCCAGATCAATTCCTTCTTGTTCGATGATCCTTTCAAGGGTGTATAAAACCCTCCAAATCATCGGCATAGCCTGGATATAGCAGATGCCGGTAAGAGAGAAAAAGGACTTGGTGAACTGAGGGAAAGGATACGAGTATCCTATCATAAAGGGAGTGACCGGGAAAGCAACCCAAGTCTCAGAGATGTAATCGCTCAGAGCGGTAGGGCTAAAAGATTTAAAGAGGGTGTTCACCGGAAAACAATGACGGATCTTGTCAATTTGAGAATTAGTAAAATAACACCTCTCGGTGGGGGAATCCTTGATGATCCCTTGACCCTTCAAGGGGCTGTTATTCTTAGGATCCTTGCTGGGAGAGTTCCGGAGCAACATATTGAACGAAATAAGAAAAACAGAGCAAGCAAGAGAGAAGGTGAAGGGGAATACCTGTTCAATCCTCTGGTCGCGGTTATAAAGGGAAGAGTCCTTGAATTTAAATGCAAACGATCCTATCCCTATTTCTATTTATAATGATGATTTGTGCAGGGCTGTCACCTCCATGACGTCAGATCGCAACGGATAGTTCATTCTTAACGGCTATATATCCATTGAGTTAGTTATAGATAAGATCCGGCAAAATATAACTCGTTAATATTATATAATTACTCCTTATATTTTGGGGGCAATTGTTAGGGCAGGATTTTAATGACCTGTGATCCTTACATGATATCCTAACGAGTGATCCTTGTTTCTTTGGCAGATAGTGATCCTCAGAAGAGCTTCAGGATCAGGATCATGGATCATCCTAAGGATCCTCATACTAACGATTGTTCTCCTTGAATTTAATGTTGTTTTGCAGTGATTACGAGTTGGACCTGGTCTTGGCAACATTATTAAGGAATCTTTCACGTAAATCTCGCACATACATCACCGGAAATAGACGTTGTGGAGAATATGGAAACTCAGCACAAATTACGGGCAATTAGTTAGGCTAAATTTACTTCTATTTCTAAAGGGGTAACGAGCTAGTAGTTAGGTGACTTGCCTAAAATTTAACCACACACGCTTGTATAAATGGCACTCTACAGCATTCGGAAGACACAACACATTTCTCACACGCTCTTGCATACGATACTATAGTGATCCTTGTACCTAGCTCGTTACCATCCAAAGTTGTAAACATTGTTTGTTATATTGAAGTTTGGTGATCGGTAGTTTCCATCACCCGAGGTTTTTTATGCCAGAGATCATTCATTGATCAAGGGCTTTTTCCTCGTATAAATCCTTGTGTCACTTGTGCAATTTTCATTTAAGTGATCCTTATCTTTGTTCATCATATCAAGCATCATTCCCCGTTTACAAAGAGTTTGGTTGCATAATCCTTGTGTGATTTTTGACCAAAACAGTTTGGTAGTAGTTTTTTGGTTGTGATGTTTTTAGACAATGATGGGTTGTATTTTGAACAATAGTTTTTAGTATTATGGATCAAGGATCCTCAGACAATAGGTAGGATAATAGGTGGTGGAGGGATCCTCTGTTTGGGGGATGAAGCCACTTGTTATCCTACCGCCTTTAATTTCCTGCACTATTATGACCAGATAAACAATGGACACCCTTTGCCAACCCAAGTGGACGGGCCACGTTTTGCTGGTAGAAACATGGGTGGCAATTTTGACAACCTTAAAGGGTTTAACATTTTGTGAATAAATAAAACCTTATCTTTTTGGCTTATCTTATGTTGTTATCCTTATGAATTCTTCAGTTTCCAACTGTCATTTTATACTTTGTTTGAATAAGAAAAGTTGAACAAATCATGTTTAAGAGTTTTAGGATATGATCCAGGATTAAATATCCTATAGTCGATAAACTTAGAAAGATTATGCAATTTTAGGATCATTAGGTCCGTTGTCAAAGAATAAGGGTCACTTATACAGATAAAATAAAAATGAATAAGGATCATACCTGAGGATCCTAACTCCTTAACAATTATGATCAGGATAATCAAAAGACAAACCTTAGTAGAAAGTAAGGATCAAGGATCCTTGTTGGTTTAGCTTCAAAAACCTGAAACAGAATATAACTTGGGACTAAGCCAATATAGAAGACAAGTTAGTAACTGGGGACAAGCCCAACAATTCTGGGGACAAGCCCAAAGGATAACTTGGGACAAGCCCAAAGGATAACTGGGGACAAGCCCAAAGGATAACTGGGGACAAGCCCAAAGGATCTTGTGTAAACTGGAGTATGGCCCTCACTGGCGACTACCCAAACTTAGTGACATGAAAATGCCAAAACCTTAGCTAACGTGAAAACGTTAGATCTTTAGGAACAGATGTATGGTACGTCTACCATTATACGTAGGATCCCGGATACAGCCAGTACAATGAAGTTGTCAGCCCCTAAAGCGGGTACTGGTCCCATTGCCATGAACTGTACCAGGATCATCGTGCACTACTGGCGATACTAGGGACAGGCCCAAACTGGGGACTAGCCCAAAGAACTGGGGTCAAGCCCAAATAACTGGGGTCAAGCCCGAAGAACTGGATACTTCTGTGGAGACTTATCCTCTGCCAAGGATACTCAAACTGTTTTGGTCAAAAATCACACAAGGATAATGCAACCAAACTCTAAGTAAGTGGGGAATGATGCTTGGTTTATTGAAAAAGTAAAGGATCACTTCAGTATGAAATATGCAAAGACACAATGATTTATACGAGGAAAAAGCCCTTGATCAATGTATGATCTCCGGCATAAAAAACCTCGGGTGATGGCAACTACCGATCACCAAACTTCAATATATCAAAATATGGTTACAACTTTGGATGATAATGAGCTGAGTACAAGGATCACTATAGTTTCGAGTGTCTAAGCGTGTGAGAATTGTGTTGTGTGTTCTTCCGAATGAGGAAGAGTGTTATATATACAAGTGTAGGTGACCTATTTTAGGTAAAAAGACTAATAATCAGCTCATTACCCCTTTAGAAATAAAAGTAAATCTAGCCTAAATTATCGCCCTTAGATCATGCCAAGTTTCCATATCCTTCACAACGTCCATCTCCGATTAAGCACATGCTATAGTTGTAAAGACGTGTCCTTTAATTGTGATGCTTAAGAGCGGATCCTGCTAGATGTCCTGCAAAACAACATTAATTCAACGAAAGCAACTGTTAGCATGAGGATCCTATGATGGTCCGTGATCCTGATCCTGGAACTCTGCTGAGGATCACTATCTGCCAAAGAAACAAGGATCACTGGTTAGGATCACACGTGAGGATCATGTATTGTAAAAATCCAGCCCTAACAATTGCCCCCAAAATATAAGGAGTGATTTTATAAATAAATGAGTTATATTTTGTTCTGATCTTATCTTCAACGGACAACTCGGATAACTAGCCGTTATAACCGGACTAGCCGTTGCGATCACTACGTCACTGAAGTGACATCCCTGCAAATCATGATTATAAATAGGAGATAGGGTAAGGATCGATTTGCATTTAAATTCAGGATATACTCCCTTTATAATCTCCACCGAAGATTGATCAGGTATTCTCTTCCTTTCTTTCTTCCTTTTGCTGCTCTGTTTTTCTGCTCTTGCTCTGTTTTTGTTCTGCCACGAATATCTTGCTCCGAAATTCTCCCCATAAGGATCACAAGAAGAGCAGTCCCCTGAAAAGCCAAGGGATCATTAAGGACTCTCCTACGGAGAGATGCTGCTTTACCGATGCTCATGTAGATAGGATTCGTCATTGTTTTCCGACGGATGCTGTTTTCAAATCCTTCACATCCACTGCTTTGAGTGACTTTGTTTCAGACGCCTGGGTGGCCTTTCCTGCAACTCCGTTTACCATAGGATATTCGTATCCTTTTCCGGCCTTCACCCAATCTTTCTTTTCTTTGACCGGCATATCTTATATCCAAGCTATGCCGATGATCTGGAGGGTCTTGTATACCTTCGAGAGGATCATCGAGCAGGAGGGGATTGATTTAGGGATGGCAGAGCTGGCCGAGCTTTATGATCTTACCACGTTTGGTTCTCATCGATACTTGCTGAAACGGAAGGCCGGGGAGGATCACCCTGTTTTAAAAGTTACCAAAAATGATACAAACTGGAAGCGTCGTTTCTTCTTTGTGAGGAGGGATACCCTCCCTAATGGGAAGGATCTGCCCAAGGAGTGGGCCACCCATGGTAGGATAGAGGATCCTGGAAGGATCACCATCAGACTTGTCTCTTATGATGAGGATCACTAATGTCTTTCTTTGTTTTTTGTTTATTGTGCAGCTATCTCCATTGCTCATCTCAAGTTAACCCCTGCTGCCAGAGAGAGGGTTCTAGCTTTCAAGAAGCTTGATCCTGAAATCAGAAGTTTTCAAGTCACCGTCCAAGATTCACAAGAAGTATCCTCCGCATCTGCCACTATGTCAAGTAAGTATCCTTATTAAAAAGTAAGTTATATGTAAGACTGTTTAGCTAGTAAGGGAACTTATCTTGTTTTGATTGTGTAGGCGCTGGGAAACCTGCTAAGTTTGCCAAGTCTGCCTCCAAGTTCGGGATTGATGAACTTGCCAATGTCAAGTCTTCAAGAAAGAAGACTTCTGTTGCCAGTCCCTCTGCTTCGGCCCCTAAGGCACCTGTTAGGGGTAAGGGGAAGAAGAGAAAGACTTCTGAGGATCTCCAAGGATTTCCCCTGATCCGCCAACAGTTCCTCGACTATGTCAATGAGGTAAGGATCATTGCCCCTGTTGGTTATCCTTCTCGAATATCCTGCTTGTGTATTCTGCCTGTATATCCTGCTTCTTTGAGGATCACCTGATCCTGAACTTACCTTTTTTCTCTTTTGCAGAAACTTGCTGAGATTGAGACCTACCTTGGCCATGTCGAGGATCAAGAAAGCCAAATCGCCGACCTCCAACAAATGGGCGTGTTAAAGGATCTCAAGATAGCCGATCTTGAGAAGGAACTCCGGGCTACAAAGGATGAGGCTGCTCAAAGGCTGCTTGACATGGATGGCGAGAAGCAGGAGATCATCCAGGATGCCAAGGTCTCTGCCGCAACTGCCATGTACAAGATACAACTACAAATGGCTGCGGAGGCTCAGGATCCTGCCTTTGACAAAAGCTCTTGGGACGTGGAGGGTTGGAAGGCAAGATTGGCGGAGCTGGAGGATGAGGACGAAGCTGAGGAGATCCCAATGCTGGAGGGCGGTGATGCTGACAAGGATCAGGGTGGAGAAGCTGGTGGTGATGGAGCAGCAAAGGTGTGAGCTGCTGGATTGGGCGATGATGGATATTTCGAGACTAGGCCGGAGCCCAATTTTTTAAGTTTGGTAGTGGTTTGTGATGTTTTGAAACAATGATGGTCTATACTTTGAACAGTAGTTTTTAGGGCTAAGGATCCTGGATCCTTTGAACAATAGGTAGGATCGCAAATGGTGGAGGGATCCTCTGTTTTGGGAGATGAAGCCTTTGTGATCCTGCCGCCTTTAATTTCCTGCACCTGCTAAGACCGCATAGACAATGGACACCCTTTGCCAACCCATGTGGACGGGCCACGTTTTGCTGGTAGAAATGTGGGTTGGCAATTTTGACAACTTTTTGAAAGGGCTTAAGATCCTTTTGTTAATAATATAACTTTAATCTTTCTGGCTTATCTCGCGTTGTTATCCTTTATTTATCTTCTTATTCTCCAGTTTTTAGAAACATATTTGTTAGAGTAACAAGAGTTGAGCAAACCATGTTTAATGAATTTAGGATATGATCCTAGATCAAACATCCTATCATTGAAAATTTTCAAGGATCATAGGCTTAGTTGTCAAAGTGTAAGGGTTTGTTCAGTATAATCAGAATAGTCAAGGATCATACCCGAGGATCCAAGTTAGGATCCTAACCTTTAATCAAGATAACCATAAGTGAAATTTTAACGGATAATAAGGATTAAGGATCCTTATTTGTTTAACTTCGAGAACCTGAAAAATGGAACATAACTTGGGACTAAGCCAATGTAAAAGATAAATTAGCAGCTGGGGACATGCCCAAAGGATAACTGGGGATGATCCCAAAGGATCACTGGGGACAAGCCCAAAGGATAACTGGGGACAAGCCCAAAGGATAACTGGGGACAAGCCCAAAGGATCGTATGTAAACTGGAGTATAGCCCTTACTGGCGACTATCCAAACTTAGTGACATGAAAATGTCAAAACCTTAGCTAACGTGAAAACGTTAGAAACCTTATGAACGGATGTATGGTACGTCTACCATTATACGTAGGATCCTAGGTATAGCTAGTACGATGAGGTTGTCAGCCCCGGAAGTGGGTACTGGTCCCAAAGACGTGAACTATATCAGGATCATCGTGCGCTGCTGGCGGAAACTGGGGATAATCCCAAGGATAACTGGGGTTGGACCCAAGGATCTGTGGTGCTTTTGAAGATCTTTAACGATATGCTGAAGATACCTGAACTATCATAACTCAAATGGTTCGTGAGAAGAGGATGAAGGATACATGATCCTTATCCTTAGGTAAAAAGACAGGAAATGTAATAGTTTTAGGATAAGGACATTACCAGAGTAAGGATCATTGACATCACCGGGATCCTTTGAGGATACTTCAATATAAGGATCACATGCTTGAAGGATCACGTTCACATAAAGTATCTCTTTAAGTGAACAGCATTCCAGGCTCTTGGTAACAAGTTTCCTTCCATGGTTAGCAATCTGTATGCCCCCTTTCCTGCTTCAGCCTCAATCAAGTAAGGGCCTTCCCACTTTGGTGCTAACTTCCCGTCAGCAGGATTAATAGTGTTTTGGAATGTTTTTCTCAACACCATATCTCCGACTTGGAACTTTCTTGTCCTAACATTTTTGTTGTAAGCACCAGCCATTCTCTGTTGGTAGCTTGCCATCCTTATCCTAGCCAGATCCCTGATTTCCTCAATAGTATCCAAATCCTGAGCCAGGATTGTAGCATTCTCTTCAGGATCACGAGCACTTGTTCTAGCAGTTGGGATCACCATCTCTGTTGGGATCACTGCTTCTGCCCCAAATACTAAAGAAAAAGGTGTTTGACCAGTGGCATTCTTGGGAGTTGTTCTATCAGCCCACAGCACATAAGATAACTCCTCTGCCCATTTTCCCTTCTTGGATCCTAGCTTCTTCTTCAGATTGTTGATAATGATCTTGTTGGATGATTCTGCTTGGCCATTGGCTTGTGGATGAACTGGTGTTGATGTTATCATCTTAATTCCCCAACTGTCACAAAAGTTAGTGGTTCTGCTTCCAATGAATTGGGAACCATTATCACATACAATTTCAGAGGGAATGCCAAATCTAGTTATAATGTTTCTTTTGATAAAGGATATAACTTCTTTTTCTCTGACTTGAGCAAAAGCTTCAGCTTCTATCCATTTAGAGAAGTAGTCAGTCATGGCAAGCATAAATACTTTTCCACCAGGTGCTTTAGGGAGCTTGCCAACTATATCCATCCCCCATCTCATGAATGGCCAAGAGGATGGTATGGGGTGTAGCAATTCAGCTGGTTGATGAAGGATATTGCTGTGTCTTTGACAAGGATCACATTTCCTAGCATATTCTACAGCATCCCTTATCATGGTTGGCCAGTAGTATCCTGTTCTAAGGATCCTTGAGAACAATGCCCTGCCCCCAGTGTGGTTTCCACAATCTCCTTCATGGAAGTCTCTCAACACTTCTTCAATTTCAGGATCCTCGATACATCTTAAATATGGTCCTGCAAGAGATCGTTTATATAGCACATTATTTAAGATTGTAAATTGAGATACCTTAATCCTGAAAGCTCTAGGATTTTCTCCCATCGGAATCTCCCCGTATTGCAAGTATCTCATGATTGGTGAGGTCCATGATCCTGTATAAGATTGAGCTTCTTCACTAGGGATTACTGCAGTGTCCTCTTCTATTTCCATGGCCACCTGATTTTCAATAGCAGGAGCCAGGATATGAATGATAGGGATACTTATATCTTCTGGAATTTTTAAGGATGATCCTAAGTTGGCCAATGCATCAGCTTCCGTGTTATCCTCCCTTGGTACCTGTGTTAAGCTGAAAGAAACAAAAGAGAGTGCCAATTTTTTGACTATCTCTAAATATTTGGTTAGTTTTTCACCTTTAACAGCATAGGATCCATTAAAGTGATTGGTGATCAATAATGAGTCTACATATACTTTAAGATATTTCACCCCCATATCCTTAGCAATTTGCAAGCCAGCAATTAAGGCTTCATATTCAGCCTCATTGTTAGTTGCTTGGAACTCACAGGCTATGGAGTGGGGTATTATGTCCCCCTGTGGCGATTTTAGTAGTATCCCGAGCCCTGTGCCCTTGACATTTGAGGATCCATCAGTGTGTAGTATCCAAGGATCCTTGGTCTCATCCAGCTGCTGGACCTCCAATTCTGCTTCTTTTTGTAGATCACTACTGAAATCAGCCACAAAGTCAGCTAGTGCTTGGGATTTAATGGCTGTTCTTGGCTCATATCTTATATCATGGGCACTAAGCTTTACTGCCCACTTAGCCATTCTTCCTGACATCTCTGGTTTCCTGAGAACATTCTTGATTGGAAAATTAGTTCTAACAACAATAGTATGAGTTTCAAAATAATGCCTTAACTTAGTTGATGCCATAATTAATGCAAGAATAAGTTTTTCGAGGTGTGAGTACCTAGATTCGGCATCAAGTAAACTCTTACTTACATAGTAGATAGGATATTGTGTACCTTCATGATCCTTAACAAGGACAGCACTTACAGCGGTTGAGGATACCGCCAAATATAAGGATAACACATCTCTTTTTTCGGGCTTTGTTAATGCTGGTGCTGAGGACATATATTCTTTAAGGGCTTGTAAAGCATTCTCGTGTTTCTCAGTCCATTCAAATTTCTTGTTCTTCCTTAGGATATCGTAAAATTCTTTACATTTTTCTGAGGATTTTGATATGAACCTGTTCAGAGCTGCTATCCTGCCTGTTAGCCTTTGCACATCCTTAGCATTGGCAGGGGACTTGATGTTCACTAGTGCTTTAATTTGCTCCGGACTTGCTTCAATGCCTCTCTGAGTTACCATATATCCTAGGAACTTTCCTGCCTTAACACCAAAGTGGCATTTTGAAGGATTAAGCTTCATGTTATATTTATCAAGGATATCAAATGCTTCTTCCAAATCCCTTAGGTGATCCTCAGCTTTCTTTGATTTGACTACCATATCATCTATGTATACTTCCATAGTTTGTCCAATTTGATCTTTGAACATCATATTCACCAGCCTTTGATATGTTGCACCTGCATTTCTTAATCCAAAGGGCATGGCAATATAACAATACAAACCTGTTGGGGTCATAAAGGCTGTATCCTCTTGGTCAGATGGTTCCATCTGAATTTGTTGGAATCCAGATGATGCATCCATAAAGGTCAACAGTTCATGCCCCGCTGTTGCATCCACCATGGAGTCAATGTGGGGTAGTGGGAAAGGATCCTTGGGACATGCCTTATTCAGATCAGCGAAATCGACACATACCCTCCACTTTCCGTTTTTCTTTTGGACAACGACCACATTGGCTAACCATTTTGGATATTTTACCTCCCTGATCATACCTGCTCGAAGTAGTCTCTCTACTTCTTCTTGGATAATGGCATTCCTTTCTGGTGCAAACTTCCTCCTCTTTTGATGGATTGGTTTGATAGACCTGTCAATGCCAAGTTTATGAGTTATGATATCCTTAGATATACCTGTCATATCTTCGTGCTTCTATGCAAAGGTAGACTTTCTTCTTTTGAGGAAGGATATCATGTCTTCTTTCATCTTGCCAAGGATCCCTGATCCGATATAGATTTCTGATTCAGGACCACTAGGATCCAAGAGGATTTCATCCACATCTTGTTCCCTTGCCTCTAAGACATTCCTCGGAGTATACTGTAATGGCTATTGCTCCCTTGGCTTCGAGGTTGGCTTCATGGATGATGTATAACAATCCTTAGCCTCCTGCTGATCACTGTCGATCTTGATTATCCCCCATGGGCTAGGGAGTTTCACACATTGATGATAGGTGGATGGGACTGCTTTCATATCATGTATCCAGGGCCTGCCAAGGATAACATTGCAACAAGATAAACAGTCAATAACACAAAATGTTTGATAATTATGTAATCCTTCCACGTAGATTGGGAGTTTGATGTCCCCCAGAGTTTTCTTCGTTTCTCCACTGAATCCTACAAGCACGGAGGATCTTGGTGTGATGTCTGATTCTGGAATACCCATTTTCTTCAGAACATCAAGCTGGATAATGTTCACTGAGCTTCCTCCATCGATAAGGATCCTGCGGACAAAATGGTTAGAGATAAAGAGAGTAATAACTAAACTGTCATGATGAGGATCCTGAATGTTAATGCGATCATCCTCATCAAACGTTATCATCTTCCCTTCTGAGACACTTGATGTTCTAATAGGTCTTTCTCCATTATCCATTTTTGACTCCTTTGCATGCCTTTTGGCCGCCGAGAAGGATGTACCACAGATGTCTGATCCTCCAGAAATAAAGTTGATCACTTGTGCATTTGCCGGAGGTGCTGGAGCCTTTTCAGGGATCCTTTCAGGATCCTGAGTCTTTTGCTTTTTTCTTCCCAACAATTCTTTTAGGTGCCCCTTGCTTAACAGATATCCAATCTCTTTTCCTAAAGCTATGCATTCTTCAGTTAGGTGCCCGAAATCCTCATGGTATGCACACCATTTTGACTTGTCTTTAGTCCCGGATGGTTTATCATTCTTCCTGGGCCACCTAACTTTTTCTCCTAGATTCTGCATTGCAAGGATTAGCTCATGATTATCAACGGAAAAACAATATTCTGAGATTGGAGGATAATCTTCATCATCCTCTTCTTGGTCAACAGCATGCACATTCTGGTTGTCGTTTCTATGGTAGGATTTGAACTTATTGCTCTTGAAGGAGGATCCATGCTTCTCCTGTTTTGAGGATCCTACTTGTCTCTCCTGGATCCTTTTGTCATCCTCTAGCCGGATGAACCTGAGTGCCCGAGTTCTTACTTCATCTAGATTCCTGCATGGTGTCATAACAAGATCATCATAGAACAATGAATCCTTAAGCAGTCCCATTTTGAAGGCTTCAACAGCCGTAGCCATATCCAAGTTGGGAATGTCCAAGGATTCTTTACTAAATTTAGTTATATAATCCCTTAATGATTCATTATGATTTTGAGTTATCCTGTATAAATCACTAGTTAATCTTTCAAATTTTCTACTACAAGAGAATTGATTATTGAATAAATTAACTAAATTAGCAAATGAAGTAATAGAGTAAGGGGGAAGACTTAGCAGCCATTTAAGAGCTGATCCAGTAAGGGTGGATCCAAATCCTTTACATAGGCATGCTTCCTTTAGCTTTTCCGGGATTGGATTGATCTCCATCCTTTCCCTGTATTGTGCTATGTGCTCCTCAGGATCCGTTGTACCATCATACAGCTTCATAGTAGGGATATGGAACCTTTTGGGTACCTCTGCATCACAAATTGGTGGTGCAAAGCGAGATACCTTATGGCTTCCATCTGCAATCTCTGGGATAGGCTTGACTACCCCTGGAACACTTGAGATCATATCTTTTAGCTTCTGCAACTCCCTGGCCATAGCATGATTGATACCTGTATCCTGCATGAATCCATGGTTAGTGGTAAGATAATTATTTAAAGTGTTACCTCCCATTGGGTTCAAGTTAGTGAATCCATATTGCCGGGATTCTGGAATAACGGAGGGACCAGTGGAAGCAATGGTCTGCATTGGAATGAAGTCCCCTTGATGGACATCTAGACTTCCTGTTTGCAAACTTTTTAGGGATCCTAGCATTTGGAAGGATCCTGGTATCTGGGATGATCCTGGAACGAAGGAGGATCCTTGAACCTGGGATGATCCTGGAACAAAGTAGGATCCTTGAACCTGGGATGATCCTGGAACAAAGTAGGATCCTTGAAACTGCTGCGCTCCCGGATAGGCTCCTGATTTCATGAAGGATCCCATATGCTGGGGATAGGATCCTGCCGGCTGAAAGTGTGAGCCTGATGCCTGAGTCATTGCTGTTGATCCGAGGTGCAATCCTCTTGATTCTCCCATAATTTGCACGTCTGGAAATTCCGATGGCTGAGAAGTGATCATTGGAGTGTCAAAGCTCAAGGATTTGGGCATCAGTGGGGAATGATCCTCGGCCGTTCTCCTTTGTCTTTTGAGATCTCCAATTTCCCTGAGGATCCTTTCATTAGTTTCATCCTGCCGCTGCATACGATCCTTCATCTGCAAAATCAAAGTAAATACATCACTAGTACTGGGAATATAAGAATTCATAGCAGAAGAAGATGGAGGTTTAGAGTTAGTAGGAGTTTGTCTCTTCTCAGCATTCTTCTGGGATCCTGCCGGTGGAGGAGGCAGAGTGTTCTGAGACGAGGTGACTACAGACATCACCGTGGACATGTTTTTCAATGATGAAGCCATGTAATTCTTTGAAATGATTTCGAACAGAAAGTTTTCTTATGAATGAAGCACCAATGGCCCCACGGTGGGCGCCAAACTGTTTTGGTCAAAAATCACACAAGGATAATGCAACCAAACTCTAAGTAAATGGGGAATGATGCTTGGTTTATTGAAAAAGTAAAGGATCACTTCAGTATGAAATATGCAAAGACACAATGATTTAGACGAGGAAAAAGCCCTTGATCAATGTATGATCTCCGGCATAAAAAACCTCGGGTATTGGCAACTACCGATCACCAAACTTCAATATATCAAAATATGGTTACAACTTTGGATGATAATGAGCTGAGTACAAGGATCACTATAGTTTCGAGTGTCTAAGCGTGTGAGAATTGTGTTGTGTGTTCTTCCGAATGAGGAAGAGTGTTATATATACAAGTGTAGGTGACCTATTTTAGGTAAAAAGACTAATAATCAGCTCATTACCCCTTTAGAAATAAAAGTAAATCTAGCCTAAATTATCGCTCTTAAATCATGCCAAGTTTCCATATCCTTCACAACGTCCATCTCCGATTAAGCACATGCTATAGTTGTAAAGACGTGTCCTTTAATTGTGATGCTTAAGAGCGGATCCTGCTAGATGTCCTGCAAAACAACATTAATTCAACGAAAGCAACTGTTAGCATGAGGATCCTATGATGGTCCGTGATCCTGATCCTGGAACTCTGCTGAGGATCACTATCTGCCAAAGAAACAAGGATCACTGGTTAGGATCACACGTGAGGATCATGTATTGTAAAAATCCAGCCCTAACACAAACCTTCTGCAAAACTTAGAAACAAGTGAAAGGAGGATAAAGGATCCAGGATCCTTATCCTTAAGTACATGATATATAAAGAATTAAAGAGTTTGAGGTTAAATTATTACCATAACGAGGATCCTCTGTTGACCAAGGATCCTTTAAGGATCATCATTGGCTAAGGATCATGGATCCTTATTACATGAAGTATCTTTTCAAATGGACAACATTCCAAGCTCTTGGTAGGAAATCACCTTCCATTGTTAGCAACCGATATGCCCCCTTTCCTGCTTCAGCTTCGATCAAGTAAGGGCCTTCCCACTTTGGTGCCAACTTTCCATCAGCGGGATTGGTAGTATTCTGAAATGCTTTCCTTAGTACCATATCACCAACTTGGAATTTCCTGATCCTGACATTCTTGTTGTAAGCTCCGGCCATCCTTTGTTGATAACTGGACATCCTTATCCTTGCCAAATCCCTGAGTTCTTCTATAGTATCCAGGTCTTGAACCAAGTTTTCAGCATTTCCTTCAGGATCACGGATACTTGTTCTAGCAGTAGGAACCACCATTTCTGTAGGGATCACTGATTCTGCTCCAAATACCAAAGAGAATGGAGTTTGGCCAGTAGCATTCTTGAGAGTTGTCCTGACAGCCCATAATACATAAGGTAGCTCTTCTGCCCATTTCCCTTTCTTGGATCCAAGTTTCTTTTTCAAGTTGTTGATGATGATCTTGTTGGATGATTCTACCTGGCCATTAGCTTGTGGGTGGACTGGTGTTGATGTTATTGTTAGGGCAGGATTTTTATGACCTATGATCCTTACATGATATCCTAACAAGTGATCCTTGTTTCTTTGGCAGATAGTGATCCTCAGAAGAGCTCCAGGATCAGGATCACGGATCATCCTAAGGATCCTCATACTAACGATTGTTCTCTTTGAATTTAATGTTGTTTTGCAGGAATTACGAGTTGGACCTGATCTTAGCAACGTAAACAAGGAATCTGTCACGCTAATTTTGCACATGCATAATCAAAGATGGACGTTATGGATAATATGGAAACTCAGCACAATTCAAGGGCGATTATTTAGGCTAAATTTACTTCTATTTCTAAAGGGGTAACGAGCTAGTAGTTAGGTGATTTGCCTAAAATAGAACCATACACACTTGTATAAATGGCAATCTTGAACATTCGGAAGACACAACACATTTCTCACATGCTTTAGCATACGATACTATAGTGATCCTTGTACCTAGCTCGTTACCATCCGAAGTTGTAAACATTGTTTGTTTTATTGAAGTTTGGTGATCGGTAGTTTCCATCACCCGAGGTTTTTTATGCCGGAGATCGTTCATTGATCAAGGGCTTTTTCCTCGTATAAATCCTTGTGTCACTTGTGAATTTTACATTTAAGTGATCCTTTACTTTGTTCATCATACCAAGCATCATTCCCCGTTTACATAGAGTTTGGTTGCATTATCCTTGTGTGATTTTTAACCAAAACAGTTTGGCGCCCACCGTGGGGCAATTGGTGCTTCATTCATAAGAAAGTTTTTCTGTTGGTGATCGTTCCGGAGTGTTGCATGGCGTCATCGTTGAAAAATACCTCCACAGCCATGTCTGCAGTCAATTCATCTAATGGCATTCCACCTTTGCCTCCACCACCAACTGGATCTCAGAAAAATGCTGAGAAGAGACCAACTCCTATCTCCTCTAAACCATCATCTTCTGCTCTAACTTCTTCTGCTCCCAGTACTAGTGATATATTTACTTTGATTTTGCAGATGAGGGATACTCCGATGATTACTTCACAGCCATCAGAGGCCCCAGACGGTCAACATATGGGTGGATTAAGAGGAGTGCATTTCGGCCCAGCAGTAGTGACTCAGGTATCAGGATCATATTTCCAACCGGCAGGATCCTATACTCAGCGTATGGGATCCTTCATGAACTCAAGATCCTCCTTCGTTCCAGGATTATCCCAGGTTCAAGGATCCTCCTTCGTTCCAGGATCATCCCAGGTTCAAGGATCCTCCTTCGTTCTAGGATTATCCCAGGTTCAAGGATCCTT
Source organism: Helianthus annuus (assembly GCF_002127325.2). Taxonomy (NCBI): domain Eukaryota; kingdom Viridiplantae; phylum Streptophyta; class Magnoliopsida; order Asterales; family Asteraceae; genus Helianthus; species Helianthus annuus. The sequence goes on along the minus strand of NC_035448.2, from coordinate 21,610,326 downwards.
CTTCGTTCCAGGATCATCCCAGGTTCAAGGATCCTCCTTCGTTCCAGGATCATCCCAGGTTCAAGGATCCTCCTTAGTTCCAGGATCATCCCATGTTCAGGGATCCCTTCAGATACCAGGATCCTTGAAGAATTTGCAAACAGGAAGTCCAGATGTCCATCAAGGAGATTTTATTCCGATGCAGACCATTGCTTCCACGGGTCCCTCCATCATCCCAGAATCCCAGCAATATGGATTCACATCCAATGTTCCTAACTTGAACTCGATGGGAGGTAACACTTTTAATAATTCTCCTACCACTAACCACGGATTCATGCAGGATACAGGTATCAATCATGCAATGGCCAGAGAACTACAAAAACTGAAGGGTATGATATCAAGTGTTCCAGGGGTAGTCAAACCTATCCCGGAGATTGCAGATGGAAGCCATAAGGTATCTCGTTTTGCACCACCAATTTGTGATGCTGAGATACCCAAAAGATTCCATATCCCTACTATGAAGCTGTATGATGGTACGACGGATCCTGAGGAACACATAGCACAATACAGGGAGAGGATGGAGATCAATCCAATTCCAGAAAGGTTAAAGGAAGCATGTCTGTGCAAGGGATTTGGATCCACTCTTACTGGATCAGCTCTTAAATGGCTGCTAAGTCTTCCCCCTTACTCTATTACTTCGTTTGCTAATTTAGTTAACTTATTTAATAATCAATTTTCTTGTAGTAGAAAATTTGAACGATTGACTAGTGATTTATATAGGATAACTCAGGGTTATAATGAATCATTAAGGGATTATATAACCAAATTTAGTAAAGAATCCTTGGATATTCCTAACTTGGATATGGCCACAGCTGTTGAGGCCTTCAAGATGGGATTGCTTAAGGATTCATTGTTCTATGATGATCTTGTTATGACACCATGCAGGAACCTAGACGAAGTAAGAACTCGGGCACTCAGGTTCATCCGGCTAGAGGATGACAAGAGGATCCAGGAGAGACAAGTAGGATCCTCAAAACAAGAAAAGCAAGGATCCTCTTTCAAAAGCAACAAATTCAAATCCTATAACAGAACTGACAATCAGAATGTGCATGCTGTTGACCAAGAAGAGGATGATGAAGATTATCCTCCAATTTCTGAATATTGTTTTTCCGTTGATAGTCATGAACTAATCCTTGCAATGCAGAATCTAGGAGAAAAGGCCAGATGGCCCAGAAAAAATGACAAACTAGCCGCAACTAAAGATAAATCAAAGTGGTGTGCATACCATGAAGATTTTGGGCATTTGACACAGGAATGCATCGCATTACGAAAGGAAATTGGATATCTGCTGAGCAAGGGGCATTTGAAAGAATTATTGGGAAGAAAAAAGCAAATGTCCTCAGGAAACCAGAGATGTCCGGAAGAATGGCTAAGTGGGCAGTAAAGCTTAGTGCCCATGATATAAGATATGAGCCCAGAACAGCCATCAAATCCCAAGCATTAGCAGACTTTGTGGCCGATTTCAGTAGTGATTTACAAAAGGAAGCCAAATTGGAAGTCCAGCAGCTGGATGAAACTAAGGATCCTTGGATATTACATACTGACGGATCCTCAAATGTTAAAGGCACGGGGCTTGGTATACTACTAAAATCGCCACAGGGGGACATAATACCCCATTCCATAGCTTGTGAGTTCCAAGCCACTAATAATGAGGCTGAATATGAAGCCTTAATCGCTGGTTTGCAAATTACTAAGCATATGGGGATCAGGTATCTTGAGGTATACGTGGATTCATTGTTAATCACTAATCACTTTAATGGATCCTATGCTGTTAAAGGTGAAAAACTAACCAAATATTTAGAGATAGTCAAAGAATTGGCACTCTCCTTTGTTTCCTTCAGTTTGACACAGGTACCAAGGGAAGAAAATACAGAAGCTGATGCATTGGCCAATCTAGGATCATCTTTGAAGATCCCAGAGGATATAAGTATCCCCGTCATCCATATCCTGGCTCCTGCTATTGAAAATCAGGTGGCCATGGAAATAGAAGAGGATTCTGCAATGATCCCTAGCGAGGATACTCAATCTGGTTCAGGATCATGGATCTCACCAATCATGAGATACTTACAACACGGAGAGATTCCTATGGGAGAAAATCCTAGGGCTTTCAGAATTAAGGTATCTCAATTCACAATCTAAAATAATATGCTATATAAGCGATCTCTTGCAGGACCATATTTAAGATGTATCGAGTATCCTGAAGTTCAAGAAGTGTTAAAAGACTTCCATGAAGGAGATTTTGGAAACCACACTGGGGGCAGGGCATTGTTCTCAAGGATCTTAAGGACAGGATACTACTGGCCAACTATGAAAAGGGATGCTATGGAGTATGCTAAGAAGTTTTGATCCTTGTCAAAGACACAGCAATATCCTTCATCAGCCGGCTGAATTTCTACATCCTATACCATCCTCTTGGCCATTTATGAGATGGGGGATGGATATAGTTGGCAAGCTCCCTAAGGCACCTGGTGGAAAAGTACTTATGCTTGCTATGACTGACTACTTCTCCAAGTGGATAGAAGCTGAAGCTTTTGCCCAAGTCAGAGAGAAAGAAGTTATATCCTTTATTAAGAGAAACATTATAACTAGATTTGGCATTCCTTCTGAAATTGTATGTGATAATGGTTCCCAATTTATTGGGAGCAGGACTACTAACTTTTGTGACAGTTGGGGGATTAAGATGATAACATCAACACCAGTCCACCCACAAACCAATGGTCAAGCAGAATCATCCAACAAGATCATCATCAACAATCTGAAGAAGAAACTTGGATCCAAGAAGGGGAAATGGGCAGAGGAATTGCCTTATGTGCTTTGGGCTGATAGGACAACCCCCAAGAATGCTACTGGTCAAACACCCTTCTCTTTGGTGTTTGGGGCAGAATCAGTGATCCCAACAGAAATGGTGGTTCCAACTGCTTGAACAAGTACCCGTGATCCTGAGGAGAATGATGCAAACCTGGCTCAAGACTTGGATACTATTGAAGAAATCAGGGATTTGGCTAGGATAAGGATGGCCAGCTACCAACAAAGAATGGCTGGTGCTTACAATAAAAATGTCAGGATAAGGAAATTCCAAGTTGGGGATATGGTATTGAGAAAAGCATTCCAAAATACCACCAATCCTGCTGATGGGAAATTGGCACCAAAATGGGAAGGCCCTTATTTGATCGAAGCCGAAGCAGGAAAGGGGGCATATAGATTGCTTACCATGGAAGGTAATCTGTTACAAAGAGCCTGGAATGTTGTCAACTTGAAAAAATATTTCATGTAAGCAGGATCCTTCTAGCATGAGTGATCCTTACATTAGAAGTATCCTTCAAGGATCCCTGAAGCATCAATGATCCTTACTCTGGTAATGTCCTAAGCTTGAACTCTTATTTACATATCTTCTTATTTAAGGATAAGGATCATGTATCCTTCATCCTTCTCTCACGAGATTTTGAGTTCTGATAAGTCCAGGTATCCTTAGCATAATGTCGACAATCTTCAGAAGCAACTCAGATCCTTGGGCTTGTCCCCAGTTATCTTAGGGCTTGTCCCCAGTTCTCGCCTGTAGCGCACGATGATCCTTGTATAGTTCACGTCTTTGGGACCAGTACTCGCTTTAGGGGCTGATAACCTCATCGTACTGGCTATACCTAGGATCCTACGTATAATGGTAGACGTACCATACATCTGTTCCTAAGGTTTCTAACGTTTTCACGTTAGCTAAGGTTTTGGCATTTTCATGTCACTAAGTTTGGATAGTCGCCAGTGAGGGTCATACTCCAGTTTACATACGATCCTTGGGCTTGTCCCCAGTTATCCTTCGGGCTTGTCCCCAGTTATCCTTTGGGCTTGTCCCCAGTGATCCTTTGGGCTTGTCCCCAGTTATCCTTTGGGCTTGTCCCCAGTTACTAACTTATCTTTTATATTGGCTTAGTCCCAAGTTACATTCCATTTTTCAGGTTTTCGAAGTTAAACAATTAAGGATCCTTAATCCTTATTATCCATTAAAGTTTTACTTATGGTTATCCTGATTAAAGGTTAGGATCCTAACTTGGATCCTCAGGTATGATCCTTAACTATTTTTAATTTCATTTGAATAACCCTTAGACTTTGACAACTGGACCCATGATCCTTAAAATGAATTACTTTTTGGAAGTTTTCAACTATAGGATACTTGATCCTGGATCGTATCCTAAACTTCTTAAACAAAATTTGGATAAGCTTTTCTCACAAATATATATCAAAACAATTGGAAATTAAAAGGATAACAAGATAAGCCAAAAGATTAGAGTTATTTTATTAACAAAGGTTTAAAACCCTTCATAGTTGTCAAAATTGCCAACCCACGTTTCTACCAGCAAAACGTGGCCCGTCCACATGGGATGGCAAAGGGTGTCCATTTTTTGTGGGATCACAGCATGCAGGAAATTAAAAGGCGGCAGGATCACAATGGCTTCATCCCCCAAACAGAGGATCCCTTCACCATTTGCAATCCTACCTATTGTCCGAAGGATCCTGGATCCTTAACCCTAAAACTATTGTTCAAGTTACAAACCATAATTGTTTTAAAACATCAACAACCACCAAACAAAAAACTGGGCTCCGGCTATGTCTAGAAGTTTCCTTCATCGCCCAATCCCGCAGCTTAATCCTTCGCTGCACCATCACCACCGGCTCCGCTTGCCTCTCCAGCATGATCCTTGCCATCGCCTCCACCCTCAAGCATCGGGATCTCCTCAGCTTCATCATCATCCTCCAACTCTGCCAGCCTCGCCTTCCAACCCTCTACATCCCATGTGCTCTTGTCGAAGGCAGGATCCTGAGCCTCCATAGCCATCTGCAGCTGGATCTTATACATGGTTATCGCAGCAGAGACCTTGGCATCCTGGGTGATCTCATGCTTCTCATAATCAAAATTGATCAGCATCCTGGCAGCTTCATCCTTGGTGGCCCGGAGCTCCTTCTCAAGATCAGCTATCTTAAGATCCTTCAGCACACCCATTTGTTGGAGGTCAGCAATCTGGCGGTCTTGATCCTCGACATGGCCAACATACGTCTCTATCTCAGCAAATTTCTGCAAGGAAGACAAGGCATAACATCAGAAACAAGTGATCCTCAAAACTGTCAGGATACACAAACAGGGGCAGTGATCCTTACCTCGTTGAAGTAATCCAGAAACTGTTGGCGGAGCAGGGGCAGACCTTGTAAATCCTCAGAGGCCTTTCTCTTCTTTCCTTTACCCCTAATAGGTGCTTTAGGGGCTGAAGCAGTTGGGCTAGCAGCAGGAGTCTTCTTCCTTGAGGATTTGACATTTGTAAGATCATCGATGCCAAACTTTGAAGCAGACTTAGAGGATTTTCCAGCACCTACACAACCAAAATAAGATAAGTATTCTAATTAAACTTGAAAATCCTACATAGAATTACTTTTTAAATGAGGATACTTACTTGACATTGTGACAGAGGCAGAGGATACTTCTTCAGAATCCTGGGTGGCAACCTGGAATGTTCTTATCTCCGGATCAAGCTTCTTAAAGGCCAAGAGTCTCTCTTTTGCAGCAGGTGTCAACTTCAGATGTGAAACGGATATAGCTGCACAATAAACAAGAGAATATCAGTGATCCTTATCCTGAGGAATATGTTCTGTGGTGATCCCTCTAGGATCCTACCATGGGTAGCCCACACCTTGGGCAAATCCTTCCCATTAGGGATGGTATCTCTCCTTACAAAAAAGAACCGCCGCTTCCAGTTCGTGTCATTCTTGGTAACTTTGAAAACAGGGTGATCCTCTCCAGCTTTCCGCTTGAACAAATATCGGTGGGATCCAAAAGTGGTGAGATCATACATCTCAGCCAACTCCGCCATGCCAAGGTCAATCCCTTCTTGTTCAATGATCCTTTTAAGGGTGTATAACACCCTCCAGATCATCGGCATAGCCTGGATGTAACAGATGCCGGTAAGGGAGAAAAAGGATTGGGTAAACTGAGGAAAAGGATATGAGTATCCTATCATGAAAGGAGTGACCGGAAAAGCTACCCAAGTCTCTGAGATGTGATCACTCAAAGCGGTAGGACTAAAAGACTTGAAAAGGGTTTCCGCCGGGAAACAACGACGGATTTTATCGATTTGAGGGTCGGTGAAGCAACACCTCTTGGTAGGGGAATCCTTGATGATCCCTTGACCTTTCAAGGGGCTGCTCTTCTTAGGATCCTTACAGGGAGAGTTCCGGAGCAACATTTTTTGCAAGACAATGGAAAGAGAAAGAAAAACAGAGTAAGCAAGAGAGAAGGAGAAGGGGAATACCTGTTCAATCCTCTGATCGCGGTTATAAAGGGAAGAGTTCTCGAATTTAAATGCAAACGATCCTATCCCTATTTCTATTTATAATGATGATTTGTGCAGGGCTGTCATCTCCATGACGTCAGATCGCAATGGATAGTTCATTCTTAGCGGCTATATATCCGTTGAGTTAGTTATAGATAAGATTCGGCAAAATATAACTCGTTTATATTAGATAAATACTCCTTATATTTTGGGGGCAATTGTTAGGGCAGGATTTTTATGACCTATGATCCTTACATGATATCCTAACAAGTGATCCTTGTTTCTTTGGCAGATAGTGATCCTCAGAAGAGCTCCAGGATCAGGATCACGGATTATCCTAAGGATCCTCATACTAACGATTGTTCTCTTTGAATTTAATGTTGTTTTACAGGAATTACGAGTTGGACCTGATCTTAGCAACGTAAACAAGGAATCTGTCACGCTAATTTTGCACATACATAATCAAAGATGGACGTTATGGATAATATGGAAACTCAGCATAATTCAAGGGCGATTATTTAGGCTAAATTTACTTCTATTTCTAAACGGGTAACGAGCTAGTAGTTAGGTGATTTGCCTAAATAGAACCATACACACTTGTATAAATGGCACTCTTGAACATTCGGAAGACACAACACATTTCTCACACGCTTTAGCATACGATACTATAGTGATCCTTGTACCTAGCTCGTTACCATCCGAAGTTGTAAACATTGTTTGTTTTATTGAAGTTTGGTGATCGGTAGTTTCCATCACCCGAGGTTTTTTATGCCGGAGATCGTTCATTGATCAAGGGCTTTTTCCTCGTATAAATCCTTGTGTCACTTGTGCATTTTACATTTAAGTGATCCTTTACTTTGTTCATCATACCAAGCATCATTCCCCATTTACATAGAGTTTGGTTGCACTATCCTTGTGTGATTTTTAACCAAAACAGTTATCATCTTAATCCCCCAGCTGTCACAAAAGTTAGAAGTTCTATTCCCAATAAATTGGGATCCATTATCACGTACAATTTCAGAAGGGATACCAAATCTAGTAATAATATTTCTTTTGATAAAGGATATCACTTCTTTCTCTCTGACTTGAGCAAAGGCTTCAGCCTCTATCCACTTTGAGAAGTAGTCAGTCATAGCAAGCATGAATACTTTACCACCAGGTGCCTTGGGAAGTTTACCAACTATATCCATTCCCCATGGACTAGGAAGCTTCACACATTGATGATAAGTGGATGGGACTGCCTTCATATCATGTATCCAAGGCCTGGCAAGGATAACATTACAACATGATAAACAATCTATAACACAAAATTTTGATAAGAATGTAATCCTTCGATATAAATTGGGAGTTTGATGTCCCCCAGAGTATTCTTGGTCTCCCCGCTGAATCCCATAAGTACTGAGGATCTTGGCACAATATCAGACTCAGGAATATTTACCTTCTTAAGGACATCAAGCTGGATGATATTTGTAACGCCTCGCATTCTCAATCTTTCCATTTTTGGCAAGTCGACTTGTACTTTCTATTTTTGTAATTTGTACCTTTGTGGTATTTGGTTTCATTCCCAAATTGTACTCGAGACTTGAAATCATAATGAAAGTGCATTATTTTATTCATATTTGTGTTTGAATACTATGTATTGTCAAAACAATTAAAAACATGTCAAACTATGTTAAACACGTAAAAACAGTGAAAATACATATTAATCTCAGCTCTCAAATTCATCATTGCCAAGAGATTACCCTAAACCGTACAAAAACCGGGAATTTATACGTTAATTCGGTAAAAATATCAAAATTGGGTTAAAATAATTTTTATATTATTTTGTTAATATTTTAAATAAGTAAACCAATAATTAAAATTAAATAAATAAATATTTTAAACTGAATTTTTAATGATTTTTGATTATTTTGGTTAGTTAAACTAACCTGGTTAGCTAAATCCTGGTTAAATCAGCTAACCAGGTTAATTTTATCAAAGGACAGCACTAACTGAGTTAGAAAACTCAGTTAGTGACTAACCCAGTTAGTTAAAAAAATGTAGTAAAAAGGGGGGGTCTCCTGGGTGAGAACCGGCCTCCCTTGGGATCGAACTCGCGTCGCTTCGCTCACAAACACACGCACTTACCACCTGATCGTCTTCTCCGACTTTGAATTAATGACCGGAAAGCTTGTGACCTTTCCTGTTCGTAACCTACGGCCTACATCCCCTTTATAAAACGACCAAACCTCAAACATAATCGTTCCTTTCACTCTCGACCCCCCAAGCAAACCGAAACCGACTCGCACTTTCGTTCACACCTTCGCCGGAAGAACTACACCACCACCGGAGCCACCACCTTCGCCGGAGTTCACCGTTAATCGCCACCGCGTGTTCGCTGTCCGTCACTGTCGATTCCGATACCGATTTCGTTTCCGTTTTCCTATTCTTTTACGTTGTAGTTCTGTATTATTATTATTATTATTATTGTTATTATTATTATTATTAATATTATTATTATTTATTATTATTATTAGATTATTAATATTATTATTATAATCTTTATTTATTTATCTATATTAATAATAATCAGATTTATTTAATGATATTAAACAAATATATTATTACTACAATATTATTAAAATAATTCAGAATAATTATTATTATTTATGTTTAACAGATTTATTAATATAATCAGAATTTTTATGAATTTATTAATATTAATATCAGAATATACATTTATCAGATTTATTTATATAAATATAAAATCAGAATTTTTATTTTATAATTAATCAGAATTATTATCATATTTATTATTTTATTTAAATTAGAATTATTATTTTATATAATAATCATATTTAATTTTAGATTTTCAGAATTATTATATAAAATCAGAATTATTAAATAACAGAATTATTATTTAATACGAATTATTATTTTATATTAATCAGAATTATTATTATTCTACATATATCAGAATTATTATTTTGAATATATATTAATCAGAAATTATTATCTATATAATCCAGAATTTTAGTAATAATATTTATAATATATTGGTAAAATCAGAAACATTATATACAAATCAGTATTATTATATTCACTTATTTATAAAATAAATTTGACATTATTAAGTACAAACTATAAAAAAATGAGACATATGATTATTATTTTAGAAATGTTAATATTATTCTATAAATGCCTTGTTATTTAAATAATCTCTAAATTCCCAATAATTAACAAATCCTCAAAATTAATAGGGTAAATCTCTTGTGCACATCCTCTTGGACAATCCCTTGATTCTTAATCTTTTCCAAGAAAAACGCAACGCAACCTAAGGTGAGCATACATAACCCATTTTCTATTTTATCACATTTTGGGTGTTGTATGCATTTCTATATCAAACACACTATGTTAAACATTTTTGCACCCTCAATCCACATTTCATGTGAATCTATTTGACTCATGTTAATCACGTTATGCTACTGTTAAACATTTATGACTGTGTGTTCATTAACTTTGCAAGCCTCCCCTAACAATGGCAGCGCTGTAGGTTGAGAAACGCCCCTCCCATAATATTATGGGTATTGTTAGGTTTATTCTATGTTACTCATTTACCACCCTTCTAGGGTTAGGCTATGTTAATTGCGTTAAACTTTGGTTTGAACACATAGATCTCATCGTTACGAGTATAACTGTTAATATGAAATCATATAGTCACGTGGACTTGAGCATGTTAATCTATTTCAAACATATTATACTATTATCAAACTTGTATTCTCGCCAACATGTTTTGTTGACTTTATTTTAAATGCATACTGCAGGATGAGGAAGTCAAGATTTGAAGAAATGAATAGGATGGCCTAGAAACCCACTTTTGAAATAAACTATGTTTAATGTTTGTTATTTCCTTTTATGACAATGTATGAAACTCTGCAATTTTAGAAAATGAAATTTAATTATATTGTCACATGTAGTGTTATGATGTTTTGAGCAATTTGTTCGTCTCATCCCGATGTTTCCGCCATCGGTTGGGGTGTGACAGATTGGTATCAGAGCCATAACTATAGGGAATTAGGAAAAGTAGGAATGCTTTGCCTAGTCTATAGTTTAGGAGCTTTTCTCACTATGTGCTATTTAAAACTATTTCCCTTCAATCTCAATTTGCTTCTCTCTATTCTTTTGGTCTCTTAAAACATACAAGCCTTTCCTAAGGCTAACACAATACACACTTGGAGGCTTGAAGACACTCTTATAACACAATCGAAACGACTCATCAAAACAGGGGTGATTCCCACATTTGATGATGACTTTCACTCAGCTATACTTTGTATTTTGCACGAAATATACCCTCAAGTTAGGAGTGATATCCAAACCTTGATGGGAAATTTCCATTTCATACTCTGGTGGACCTTATCTTTTGATAAGTACTAACCACGTTAGGGTACGATGTTATTGAGTTAGAGGTGAAACTCATACCTTAATAACTAGTCCCACTCCTCGATTTTTGATCTTGCCAAAGTTTCGATTTTCCCAATCGATTAAGGACGTGTAGTAACTGGAAGGACAAACATCGTTAGTCGCTCCTCGATGAGAGTGTTTGTCTATTAGGCCAAAGCACGTTTCCTTAGTTCGAAAAGGACTTCGATTTACTTTGGAATAGTCTTATGTTACGTTCCGTGACAATCCATATTTTTATGATAAATCTCTTTTTATGTTATCTCAATTATTATGTGATTTACATTTGAACGTTATCTTCATTTCAAGTTTGGGAACACGAATCACGTTATTATCGCAATCTAAAACTATTAATAATTACTCCATCGTGCACAAACTAAATTTATCTTGCTTTCATCATACATGATATTCTATGTGTAACATCATGTTATTCTATGGGCAATGCTATGTTATTCTATGTGAAACTATTTGACAATTCATGTGAAAAACAATGTGCTATGTGGTGCATACATGAAATCAATTTTCCTAAACAAAAACATTATGATTAAAGTCTCATCCATTCCTTGTTTTGAATTTCTAGATGTCTTCATCTCGTCAGTACTCTCACTCTCCCAGAAAATCCAAGGCTAACTCCAAAAAGAAAATGCTGACGTTCATGGCAAATCCGATTGCCAGAATCGTGCCAAAGATAGTGTCTGAGATTCAAGCCTCCAGCACTCCCAATCATTCTGGCGATTCTCACGTAGTACAGCCTAAACCAGTCTCGTTCAATACAAACACTTCACTGCCTGTAACCCCAAAACTTTCACTGGGAAGGATGGAGTGACAACTATGTTGGAATGGTTTGACAGCATGGAAGTCACGTTCATAAATAGTGAATGTCCAGAGGAACTCAAGGTGCGAAGTGCCACTGGTGTTTTCCAAGCCAGGGCACTAGAGTGGTGGACTAACGAGAGAAACATTCGATCCAATGAGCTAGCTTACGCGTTGTCTTGGGAAGAGCTCAGACAGCTTATGATGGAGGAATTATGCCCTCCTCATGAGCAGCAGAAGTTAGAAGAAGAGTTCTGGACCCTCAAACAAGTTGGGGATGAAAACCTTGCATACACTACCCGGTTCAAGCAGTTGTGTTTTATCATGCCTCATTTGGTGTTGACCACAGAACGCACCATTCGGAAATATATTAATGGGTTGCCTCCTACGATGCGTGATACCATCGAGGCGGCTAGGTTGGATAATATTGAGGACGTGTACCGCCTCGCGGCAAGTTTGAATAATAATCGAGTTCGTGATAAACAAGTCGCAGCAGCATCTAAACCTACATCCTCCTCAAAACCCGCTCATCAAATCACCCACAACAATAGGGGAAAGAAGCGTGCTCACCAATCCTCGGTTTGCAACGCTGTTACACCAGTTGAAAATCCAAAACCTAACCCAGCAAACCCAGAAAAGAAGCAATACACAGGATCAAACCCTAAGTGCACCACTTGCCACTTTCATCACCCAACTACGAGCCCATGTAGACACTGTACCTCCTGCAATCGTTATGGGCATTTGGCAGCATACTGTCGCAATAACCCAACGACAACCCAAAACTCAAGGCCAGCAAATGTGGTCAGGGCATGTTTCAAATGTGGGGATCCAACTCACCTACGACCTCAGTGTCCTCAATTGAGGCAAGATTTACAGCAGAAGGCACCACAAGGCCGTGCATTTATTATCAATGCTCAGCAAGCACGCAACGACAATGAGGTCGTGAACGGTACGTTCCTCGTTAGTAATATGTATGCTTCTATTCTATTTGATACTGGTGCATATAAATGTTTTGTATCGTTAGAATTTGAACCATTGTTAAAATGCACACGCTCAAAACTACCTAAGTCATTCCCAGTCGAAGTTGCCAATGGCAAGTCTACTCGTGTCGATTCTGTTCTTCGTAATTGTACTCTCACTTTGAATGATCATGCCTTTTCAATTGACCTCATACCCATGGAGTTGGGTAGTTTCGATATCATAGTTGGCATGGATTGGCTTCGAAAGAACCATGCTGAAATTGCCTGTTTCGAAAAATACGTTCGTTTGCCTCTTCCATCAGGCGATACCCTACATGTTTATGGGGATCGACCTTCCAATGGTCTAAAGCTAATGTCATGCACCCAAGCGAACAGATACTTACGTAAAAGGTACTTTGCATTTTTAGCCCACGTAGTGGAAGAAAAGGGCAAGGGAAAATGCGTAAGCGATGTTCCAGTGGTGTGTGATTTCCCAGAAGTTTTCCCTGAGGATTTACCTGGTCCTCCTCCTCCTCGGTCAGTTGACTTTCGTATCGACCTTGTGCCTGGTGCAACTCCTGTTGCACGAGCTCCCTATCACCTTGCACCATCTGAGATGCAAGAGCTTTCCAACCAACTCCAGGAGCTTCTTGACAAGGGTTTCATTCAACCCAGTACCTCTCCTTGGGGTGCTCCTGTTCTATTCGTTAAAAAGAAAGATGGTTCATTTCGAATGTGTATCGATTATCGAGAGCTCAACAAGCTTACTATCAAAAATCGATATCCACTACCTCGCATTGACGACCTCTTTGATCAACCCCAAGGTGCAAGTTATTTCTCCAAGATCGATCTTCGATCTGGCTATCACCAACTTCGTGTCCTCGAAGAGGATATCCCAAAAACCGCTTTTCGAACGCGCTATGGACACTACGAGTTCGTGGTCATGCCTTTTGGTCTGACTAACGCGCCTGCCGTGTTCATGGATTTGATGAATCGTGTTTGCAAACCTTATCTAGATCGATTCGTAATTGTCTTCATTGATGACATTCTAATTTATTCTAAATCTCGAGTCGATCACGAGCGTCATTTACGTCTCATACTCGAACTTTTGCGAAGTGAACGTTTATACGCAAAGTTCTCAGAGTGTGAATTCTGGATCAAGGAAGTCCAATTCCTTGGACATGTCGTAAGCGAAAAAGGTATTCATGTCGACCCTGCTAAAATTGAAGCAGTCAAAAGTTGGATCGCACCTAAAAACCCATCAGAAATTTGTTCATTCCTAGGATTGGCGGGTTACTACCGTCGATTCATCTCGAATTTTTCTAAGATAGTTGTTCCTCTCACTATGTTGACCCAAAAGGAAAAACCTTTCGTTTGGAGTCACGAGCAGGAAGAAGCTTTTCAAACCCTCAAGGACATGCTTTGCAATGCTCCTATCTTAACCCTACCTGACGGAAATGATGACTTCGTAGTATATTGCGATGCATCAAATCGTGGTCTTGGTTGCGTCCTTATGCAACGAGGCAAGGTCATTGCATACGCTTCTCGCCAATTAAAGATTCATGAGAAAAATTACACTACTCACGATCTTGAACTTGGTGCTGTCGTCTTCGCATTAAAAATATGGCGTCACTATCTATATGGTACGAAATGTGTTGTATACACTGACCACAAAAGTCTACAACATATCTTCAATAAAAAAGAACTAAATATGCGTCAACGTCGTTGGGTGGAATTACTTAACGACTATGACTGCGAGATTCGCTACCATCCTGGAAAGGCGAATGTCGTAGCTGATGCCCTGAGTCGTAAGGCTCATTCCTATCGTATGCGTTGTTTTCAAGTGTCAAGTGACCTTCACAATTGTATTCGTGAGGCACAGTTTGCGTCAGCTAACGAAGGAAGTCTGCTTGTCGAAATCCGTGGTGCCTCTATGGATCAACTTGTGACGAAGTCAGACGGACTTCAATATTATCTTAATCGCATTTGGGTACCAAATCGCGACAATCTTCGTGAATTTATCATGAACGAGGCTCATAAGTCTAAATACTCAATACATCCTGGTGCTGATAAGATGTATCATGATCTTCGAACATCTTATTGGTGGCCTGGTATGAAGAATGATATAGCCTTGTATGTCTCAAAATGTCTTACATGCTCGAAGGTTAAAGCAGAGCATCAGCGTCCCTCTGGTTTGCTCGAACAACCAGAAATTCCTGTTTGGAAGTGGGATAGTATTGCAATGGACTTTATAACTAAACTTCCTCGAACCTCATCTGGTAATGATAGTATTTGGGTCATCGTTGATCGTTTGACCAAGTCAGCCCATTTCTTACCTATTCGGGAAGACTTCAAAGTTGAAAAACTTGCTTAAGTCTATACTAATGAAATCATCTGTCGTCATGGCATACCTCGTGACATCATTTCAGACCGTGATGGTCGTTTCACGTCTCGCCTATGGCAAACTTTTCAATCAGCCATGGGTACTCATTTAAATCTTAGTACAGCCTTCCATCCTCAAACAGATGGACAGACTGAGCGTACCATTCAAACTCTCGAAGATACGCTTCGATCCTGTGTCATTGACTTTGGTGGTAGTTGGGATGTGCATTTGCCTCTGGTCGAATTCTCGTACAATAACAGCTATCACTCCAGCATTCAAATGGCCCCATTCGAAGCGCTATATGGGCGAAAATGTCGATCACCAATCAGTTGGCACGAAATTGGTGATAAGCAATTTACTGGTCCTGAGCTTATTCAAGAAACCACGGACAAGATTCTTCAAATCCGTGACAATTTACTCAAGGCCAGGAATCGATAAAAGAGTTACGCAGATAAAGGGTGCAAACCCATGGAATTCAATGTTGGGGATCAAGTATTACTTAAAGTATCTCCATGGAAAGGGGTTGTTCGATTCGGTAAAAAGGGTAAACTTGCCCCTCGTTACGTTGGACCTTTCAAAATCCTCGAACGAGTTGGCAAGGTAGCGTATTTGCTGGATCTACCACAGGAACTGAGTAACGTTCATCCGACATTTCACGTTTCAAATCTCAAGAAATGTCTAGCTGATGAAGGACTTCATGTCCCAGTCGACGACTTGCAAATCAACGATACGCTTCACTTCGTGGAAAGACCAGTTGAAATTGTGGATCAAGGTACCAAGCAGCTCAGACGCAGCAAAATTCGCATTGTAAAAGTACGATGGGAAGGCAAGCGTGGTGCTGAGTTTACTTGGGAACTCAAAAGTGACATGATGGCAAAGTATCTACATCTCTTCGATCAGTCTTCTTCTTAAGATTTCGAGGACGAAACCTCCTAAAGTAGGGGAGACTGTAACGCCTCGCATTCTCAATCTTTCCGTTTTTGGCAAGTCGACTTGTACTTTCTATTTTTGTAATTTGTACCTTTGTGGTATTTGGTTTCATTCCCAAATTGCACTCGAGACTTGAAATCATAATGAAAGTGCATTATTTTATTCATATTTATGTTTGAATACTATGTATTGTCAAAACAATTAAAAACATGTCAAACTATGTTAAACATGTAAAAACAGTGAAAATACATATTAATCTCAGCTCTCAAATTCATCATTGCCAAGAGATTACCCTAAACCGTACAAAAACCGGGAATTTATACATTAATTAGGTAAAAATATCAAAATTGGGTTAAAATAATTTTTATATTATTTTGTTAATATTTTAAATAAGTAAACTAATAATTAAAATTAAATAAATAAATATTTTAAACTGAATTTTTAATGATTTTTGATTATTTTGGTTAGTTAAACTAACCTGGTTAGCTAAATCCTGGTTAAATCAGCTAACCAGGTTAATTTTATCAAAGGACAGCACTAACTGAGTTAGAAAACTCAGTTAGTGACTAACCCAGTTAGTTAAAAAAATGTAGTAAAAAGGGGGGGGGGGGTCTCCTGGGTGAGAACCGGCCTCCCTTGGGATCGAACTCGCGTCGCTTCGCTCACAAACACACGCACTTACCACTCGGTCGGGCATGCCTCATCCGACAGATATCGTAATTTAATTGCATTTAACAACTAATTAATTTCGCTGAAATTAAATAAAAAAAAAACAAACCGCCAAACCTGATCGTCTTCTCCGACTTTGAATTAATGACCGGAAAGCTTGTGACCTTTCCTGTTCGTAACCTACGGCCTACATCCCCTTTATAAAACGATCAAACCTCAAACATAATCGTTCCTTTCACTCTCGACCCCCCAAGCAAACCGAAACCGACTCGCACTTTCGTTCACACCTTCGCCGGAAGAACTACACCACCACCGGAGCCACCACCTTCGCCGGAGTTCACCGTTAATCGCCACCGCGTGTTCGCTGTCCGTTTTCCTATTCTTTTACATTGTAGTTCTGTATTATTATTATCGTTATTATTATTATTATTAATATTATTATTATTTATTATTATTATTAGATTATTAATATTATTATTATAATCTTTATTTATTTATCTATATTAATAATAATCAGATTTATTTAATGATATTAAACAAATATATTATTACTACAATATTATTAAAATAATTCAGAATAATTATTATTATTTATGTTTAGCAGATTTATTAATATAATCAGAATTTTTATGAATTTATTAATATTAATATCAGAATATACATTTATCAGATTTATTTATATAAATATAAAATCAGAATTTTTATTTTATAATTAATCAGAATTATTATCAGATTTATTATTTTATTTAAATCAGAATTATTATTTTATATAATAATCAGATTTATTTTTAGATTTTCAGAATTATTATATAAAATCAGAATTATTAAATAACAGAATTATTATTTAATCCGAATTATTATTTTATATTAATCAGAATTATTATTATTCTACATATATCAGAATTATTATTTTGAATATATATTAATCAGAAATTATTATCTATATAATCCAGAATTTTAGTAATAATATTTATAATATATTGGTAAAATCAGAAACATTATATACAAATCAGTATTATTATATTCACTTATTTATAAAATAAATTTGACATTATTAAATACAAGCTATAAAAAAAATGAGACATATGATTATTATTTTAGAAATGTTAATATTATTCTATAAATGCCTTGTTATTTAAATATAAATTCCCAGTAATTAACAAATCCTCAAAATTAATAGGGTAAATCTCTTGTGCACATCCTCTTGGACAATCCCTTGATTCTTAATCTTTTCCAAGAAAAACGCAACGCAACCTAAGGTGAGTATACATGACCCATTTTCTATTTTATCACATTTTGAGTGTTGTATGCATTTCTATATCAAACACACTATGTTAAACATTTTTGCACCCTCAATCCATATTTCATGTGAATCTATTTGACACATGTTAATCACGTTATGCTACTGTTAAACATTTATGACTGTGTGTTCATTAACCTTGCAAGCCTCCCCTAACAATGGCAGCGCTGTAGGTTGAGAAACGCCCCTCCCATAATATTATGGGTATTGTTAGGTTTATTCTATGTTACTCATTTACCACCCTTCTAGGGTTAGGCTATGTTAATTGCGTTAAACTTTGGTTTGAACACATAGATTTCATCGTTACGAGTATAACTGTTAATATGAAATCATATAGTCACGTGGACTTGAGCATGTTAATCTATTTCAAACATATTATACTATTATCAAACTTGTATTCTCGCCAACATGTTTTGTTGACTTTATTTTAAATGCATACTGCAGGATGAGGAAGTCAAGATTTGAAGAAATGAATAGGATGGCCTAGAAACCCACTTTTGAAATAAACTATGTTTAATGTTTATTTTTTCCTTTTATGACAATGTATGAAACTTTGCAATTTTAGAAAATGAAATTTAATTATATTGTCACATGTAGTGTTATGATGTTTTGAGCAATTTGTTCGTCTCATCCCGATGTTTCCGCCATCGGTTGGGGTGTGACAATATTCACAGAGCTTCATCCATCTATAAGGATCCTACGAACAAAATGGTTAGAAAAGAGTGATAACAAGGCCATCATGATGAGGATCCTGAATGTCAACACGATCATCCTCATCAAAAGTTATAATTTTATCCTTGGTAACACTGGATGTTCGGATGGGTCTGTCTCCATTCTCCATCTTGGTTTCCTTAGCATGTCTTTTGGCTGCTGAAAAGGAAGTACCACAAATGTCTGATCCTCCGGATATAAAGTTTATGACTTGTGCATCTGCTGGAGGAGCAGGAGCATTTTCCGGGATCCTTTCAGGATCCTGGGTTCTTGACTTCTTTCGTCCCAGAAGTTCCTTTAAGTGCCCCTTGCTTAACAAGTAACCAATTTCTTTTCTTAGTGCGATGCACTCTTCGGTGAGATGCCCAAAATCCTCGTGATATGCACACCATTTTGATTTGTCTTTCGTAGCAGCTGGTTTATCACTTTTTCTTGGCCACCAAGCTTTCTCACCTAAATTCTGCATTGCAAGAGTTAGTTCATTGTTATCAACAGAAAAACAGTATTCAGAAATTGGAGGATAATACTCATCATCCTCTTCTTGTTCTACTGCATGCACATTCTGGTTATCAGACTTGTTGTAGGATTTGAACTTGTTATTCTTGAAATAGGATCCTTGCTTTTCCTGTTTCGAGGATCCTGCTAGTCTCTCCTGGATCCTTTTGTCATCCTCTAATCGGATGAACCTAAGGGCCCTGGTTCTTACTTCATCGTGATTCCTGCATGGGGTCATAACAAGATTATCATAAAATAATGAATCCCTAAGCACACCCATTTTAAAGGCTTCTACAGCCGTAGCTATATCCAGGTTAGGAATATCTAAGGATTCTTTACTAAACTTAGTGATATAATCTCTAAGTGATTCATTTTGACCATGAGTTACCCTATATAAATCACTAGTTAAACGTTCAAATTTTCTACTACAAGAAAACTGATTATTAAACAGGTTAACTAGATTAGCAAATGAAGTAATAGAGTAGGGGGGAAGACCTAGCAGCCATTTAAGAGCTGATCCTGTGAGTGTGGATCCAAAACCCTTACATAGACATGCTTCTTTTAACCTCTCTGGGATGGGGTTAATCTCCATCCTTTCTCTGTATTGAGCCACGTGTTCTTCAGGATCTGTTGAGCCATCATATAACTTCATGGTTGGTATTTGGAACCTTTTGGGTATCTCAGCATCACAAATAGGTGGTGCAAAACGAGATATCTTATGGCTCCCATCTGCAATTTCAGGAATAGGCTTAACCACCCCTAGAACACTGGATATCATATCCTTAATGTTGGGATTGAACCCTACCAGAGGAACATATAATGTAAAGCCAAAACCGGATCACATCAGTGGACTAACAATAAACACCAGCCTACACTTTGCTTTCCCCTTGAAGGTGACTCAAACATCTGATATGCTCCAAAGTACTGCCTCTATCAACATCTGCTGACCTACAACTGCTGATCAACACAAAGACTGATGAAGACTAAGAGCCCTGATGTTCAATCTGCTGCCTTGAGTCAAGCACTACTGATCATGACAAGTACTGCTGGGTTCACAGCAGTAGAATGATGCAGCAGCAGTTCTATGTTTGTTCTATGTAATATAATGCAATATCAGTAGTTAGCAAAGCAGTAGTTGTATAGATCAGTAGATAGAGTTTGTTAGGTTGTTAGATGTCACTTTCATGGTGACGTCAGCTGAGATGCTTCAGTGGTTTGGATTGTCTATAAATGTAACAGTACTCTGTACTATTACATTTGATCGTTTTGAGTGAGTTCTCCTCCTCAATTCAATCCTTTCATCTTGTACCACCAACCTTGGAGCATTAGGCTGAGGGGGAGCTTAGTTATGTAAGCATGCTTGTAATCTTTTGATTTGCTTTGTAACCTTTCGACTGATGAAAAGCAATTGTTTATCAAACTACTCTCTCCTTTGGATTGTGTTTAACAAAGTTTGTATTCATTTCCGCTGCACTTTACATCATTTCATATTCTCTGAATGCTAAATTTATACAAACAAACACAATCATGAGAGCCTCCGATCCTAACAATTGGTATCAGAGCTTGGACAATCAAATTCGATCTAACAATCAATTTGACATAACAGTTCAGCTCACAATTCATTGATACTAAGGTTGGTCGTATTTCAGTTGTAAAACAGAGTAACGAGAAATCATGTTCAAAATGATGACTCAAAAGCTCTGTAAAACAACCAAGATGTCATAAGATTCACAAATCTCATACAACTGGTGATGTCATGCACAAATCACTCATAGTTTCCAGATCTGGAAACTTATCTGAAAACTATGGTGTGTTCATCTTCATTCAAAATTGATTTCAACTTTTGTTATGAAATTTGTGATGTTTTCGTATTTTACACTAAAGTATGGACCTCAGATCAGTAAAACCTATGTTCATCTAAACACTAGTGTTCTGCTGACAAAGAAAGAGGGAAATACAGCTTTAGTCAAAATTTCTTATGTGCTCAAAGTCAAGTTGAGAATCCTCAAAAGGACCAAAACAACTTTGTCAAAACACATTAAGAAAATAAGATGTCAAAACAATCCAAATCATATGTAATGTGAGATCTGGTAATAAAACATGTACAAATGTGGCTAGATCTATCAAAACATTACTTCAAAATGATTCTGGACTAAGCTTGTTCAAAATAAAATCTCCCAGTGAGTATTTCTGAACATGTGAATAAAAGGGGTAAAACGGGAAAAAGAAAATGAACAAATCTCAAAGTGTGGTTATCTCAAAACTTTTGAAATCAAAAGAAAAGAGTATAAGCATAAAACACTCTTGAGGTTAAAGTTGGGTAAAACAATGGAATCATGCAACTGTGTGCATTCATCAATACAGGAATTATTCAGGTAACAATGACATTCCCGGTGATTGACCTTAAAAGAAGAATTTACAATCGATTGACAAGAAAATGGCCCCAAACAATGGTCAAAATAACTTGAGAATGATATGATCATGGACTTATTGAAAAGCTGTCAGATCCTTTTGATAATTTTCAAAACTCCTTTAATTTTTTTTAAGGTGTTTTTCTCAAATAAAACCAGATATATATTACTTCTTGTAAAATATATTTTGTATTTTTTACTCATTTTTGTTAGTAAAAGTTCATCTCTGGTCAGGATGCAATTTCCTTATTTTTGTGTGAAATTACTATCCTTAAATCTGATCAAAAGGAAATGGCACACATATCAAGGTCATGTTAAACTCAAGTTTGGTTGTCACAGATCATAAATTGATTGCAAATTGATTTTGAACTACTGTACTCATGTTCTAGTTCAAGTAATTAGACACAAAATGAGTTTTTTAGTAGAAAAGTTTTCATCATCTGGGATGCTAAACCACTGTCTGGAATAATGGACATTTGGCAAAACCTTGAACAAAAATTTCTGTAGATAACTGCTGGCAATTTAATCTTGATAATATACATCTAAAATGTATTTTGTTAAGAATAGCAATTCTGGTGTTCAACAGATGCTAGATAAGATATTGTGCTTTCACAAGACAAAATCAATTCCTTCATCTGGACAAGCAGATGCTAAAATTATTTGTCAAAAGTCAAAACACTGCTGCACAAACAGTTGTTACACAAATGATACTCATTATTGTTTCAACCACTGCTGTTCCTTAAATGCTGTTGTGCCTCAACATCTGTTCTCTAAAGAATGTCCACTGCTAATAGTCAACCCCTGCTCTTTCAAAAACACTGATGTTTAAAATCATTGTTCTATCCGCTGATACACCCACTGCTTCATTTCATTACCGTTGTAACTACTGATGATTGATCCATCAGTGGTTGTCAAAACAACTGTCCTCCATTATTTACCATTTCATCAGGGGTTGGCACTTGGTCAGCCTTTAGCCGTCAGATCATTATAACCGCTGCCACATCGGCATTCACTTTTTCCCTAAAATAAAACCCTGATTAAACCCAAACATGGGCTCACACTGTCGAATTGAATTCCAAATATTCTTTTCACAAAGCAGTTTCCCACTCTTCTTCACAAAAACCTTCTTCGATCTTCTTCATAAAAAATGACGAAACCAAAATCGAAGTCAAAATTAAAACCATCTTCTTCCTCCACCCCAACAGACGCCACTCAAATGGCCGTCGAAACCACAGAAATCCGTTACAAAGCCCCACACAACTATGTGGGTATACTCACAAAACCCACAACTAACAACACTTTCGACTCCATCATTGACTTATCTGCATCAAAGTACAAAACTTTGATAACAGCAGACGCTCCCATTTATCTTCAAACCCAGAGAGAGTTCTGGAAAAATGCCACCCTTGAAAAACAATGAGACATCATCATAGCCATCAACTCCTCGATACAGGGTAAGAAGGTTCAAATCTCTCCACAATCCATTTCTGAAATCTTTAAACTCGATGATTTGAAAGGAAAAACCTCATTTTCTAAAGAAGAGTTGAAAAAGGATTTCATAAACAGGGGCTATGAAGAGCAACCTAAAAGGGATACCTTACAAAAAGGTTATTTTCCTTCTGCACCCAGATTTTTATTTCACACACTGTTAATGTGTGTTTCTAATAAAACGTCTTTTAGTGAAATACCAACAAAAATTCAATGCCTGGGGTATGCAATTTTAAACAATAAAAACTTTAATTACTCCCAGGAAATATTTGATGATTTGGTAAAAAACGTTGATAATAAGGCATTTCTGCTCTTTCCAAGATTTTTAAGCTACTATTTTGAACAAAAATTTGTAGAGAAAGAAGCAGATTTGCCCAAACAAGGTGCCTCTTTTAAAATAAACTGCTTAACACCTGAAACATTCTCAAGAATGTTGGCACCAATAAAAACAAAAGCAGAGGTGCCTGAGCAGAATTTAGCAGATGAAACTGCTCCTCAGGTATCTGCTGCTGAGCCCACTGCTCCAGGTGATCAAAGCAGCACACCCACTGTTTTGAAACCCACAAATGCCACCACTAAAAAGACAAAAAGAAAAATATCCAGAAAGCCCACCAAATCCAAACCAAAGGCAACTTTGGAAGATGAGATCCCAGAGTCAATGCTAGTGACAGCATAAAAGTCACCAATAACCACTGCTGCTACTTCCTCACAGCAGATGGAAGAAAGATCTCAACCCCAGCCTCAAACTCCTCTTGCATCCTCACAAAAGGATCAAGTTGTAAGCACAGGGACCCCACAATATGAAGCTCTGGACCCACTCGGATCCATCTTCCACAGTCCTGATCCCAAGGACATGTCTCTTTCAACCCCTTTACCCTCACCCCACATAACGCCACCATCCACCATACCTTTGTTGCATACAGCTGATGTTACTCAGACACAAACCAGTTCCTCTCAAACACCTATTACTGAGAGCATACTTCAACAGGTGACTGGGTCTGATGTTGACACTTCTGTTATCCCAGCAACAACTGAGGAGGTTACACTGCAGGAATTACAAGTAATTCCTGTCAGTAGTTCAAGTGGAGCAGCCACTACAAATGTTGAACCCACTGGTTTACATTTGGACAGTGGTTACATTCATAAGACTCCCTTGAAGGCAATTTCTTCAATAGCACCACTGAGAACCACCAGTGAAATTGTTTTAACCACTGGCAACGTCAAAAGGTTATCAAGTGCTGAAGAAAGAAGTCCCCAGTACCAAGAACAAGGGGCATCAATGGCTGATTTTTGGGACACTGTTCCTAAGTCATTCATTGGTAAAACCACTGCTGGTGGGGATTCAGATGATCCTGTTAACTCAGGTGATGATTCAAGATATCAGAAATTGACGGGCAGGGTCGAAAACCTTGAAACCTCAGTTGCCGAAATTAAGGATATGGTGCAGCAGCTGTTAAAAGCTCAGAAAGCCCAATCCACTGCTGCTCCAGCTCAAGCATCTGCTCAACAAGCACCTGCTGCAAATGAGTTATGGAACTTATTCCAACCACTGCTGGAAAGACAAAAGCAGATGGCAGATCAGCAGCATGCCATACATGTTCAAAAGCTGACCAATATGGTGGAATCAAGATTCAAGGATACTCAGGCGGATATAAAAGCTATAAAAGCTTACATTCAAAGTGCCTCTGGAAAGGTTCCCTCCACTGTTCTCTTCATGAACGAACCCTTCTCAGATAATGCCAAAAAAAGGGAGAAGATCAAGTGGAAGAAAAAGGGAATTGATGATGGTATGTATGTTGAGCCAGAAAATAGTTAAACCAAAACTGCAGTATCAACACACACCACATCACCACACACCACCACAACTACTGTTCCACCACCATCTGTGTCTACAGCACAAAAACCACCATTACCATCACAAACAGCCAAACCATTATCACCCCCTGTCAAAAAGCAGAAGACAACAGATGTTACAACATCTGTTGTAATGGCAACAGTGGTTGAAACACCAGTTGTTTCAACTACTGTTAGTCAACCACTAATCACCACTCAAACAACTGCCATCATAACCCTTGCTCAAAAGCAGAAGACATCTGCTGATACATCAGCAGTTGTAATGACAACAGCTGTTGAGACACTAGTTGTTTCAACAGCTGTTAGTCAACCATCCACCACTGCTCTCACCTTTTCTATATCACAACCAAAGCTCTTCAGTAGAAAAAGAAAGCCAATCTCTGCCAATGAGGGTATACATGATCCTAATGCTGCACAATATCCACTAGAACTTGAAGCTATCAAAAATGAGATGAGGCAATTCTATACAGAAGAAGATCCTTCAAAAAGAAGATTATCCTCACTCATAGGCTACATGCCACCAGAGGATATGGATGATTACCTCAAGATCAAGGCAAGGCAAGGCAAGCTAAACTAAGAGCTAAAGTTGAGAGTGAAAGTGAAGGTCTAAGTGACGAAGGCATTGCTAAAAGACTGGAGTTCTACTTCACAAAAGTAAATCAGATAGAAGAATTTGCACAAGAGCTAAACAAAGAAAAGGCTGATCAAAAGAAAAGGTTAAGAAAACAATATCTAGCCTACATCATGAAAGAGAAATTCTATCCTGCTGAAGAACAACAGTTCAAAGAATGGCCATTAGTTGCTCTAAAGCATGAGGCAGAAAGGATTGAGAAAATCAAGAATGATCCTACAAAGAAGAAGAATGCTCCAAACTGGAGTAAATACAAAAAGCTCAATGCTGACCTCACTGCAGAGTATAAAGGAAAGAAAAAGGAGCTGGTGGATGCAAAAATGGATACTGCTGAAGCCATATCAAAATGGTCCGGCAGCAGACCGATGAAGCCTATGAAAGGCTAAAAAAAGAAAGATAACTGTTTCAAGTGCTTCAAAGAAACGTGAACAAATGATGAAGCTTGAACAGCAGATTGAAAACCTCAGAACATTGTTCAAATCAGCAGACAATCCTACTCTTGTGATAAACCAAGAAGAAGGTAAACATCTGACTGAAAAAGAGGTCAAAGAAAAGGAAGCAGAGTACTTCAAGGACACCATCATGAAAATGGGTCTAAAAGAAGACAGCTCAACAAAGCTTCAAAACCTTGTTAAGAAGGTATTAAACAAACCTGCATCACCAAACACTGCAACAGACATGATAGAAATTGAAAGGCAAGAGCAGACTGAGAAAGAAACTGCAGAAGACATAGCTGCAGCAAACAAAGTCATTGAAGAAGCCTTCAAAAGAATGTCTGAAAGTCTGCAAGTGTTCACAAGGCCATCATCCCCTAACTCATCAAAGAATAAATCTCTCCCAAGAAACCCATTTGGTTTAAAAATACTAAATTGGATGTCTGATCAAAAGACCCATGTATTGACTCTTGTCAGAACCAATGGTGAAGTGAAGTACATATCAAGGAAAGAAGCACTTGGCCTGAGTGTTGAAGATTTGCAGGATCTCCTTGAACTTACACTGTGTAGGGATGAAGATGACCAGAGTGCCAAGGAATTTGAAGCTGAATTTAAGGAACAAGCTAAGGAACTCTTGATGAGAAATAAAGGTCCTGAATAATGAAGGGTTTTGGCATTATCTGTTCCAGGGGGATATTGTTGGGATTGAACCCTACCAGAGGAATAGATAATGTAAAGCCAAAACTGGATCACATCAGTGGACTAACAATAAACAGCAGCCTACACTTTGCTTTCCCCTTGAAGGTGACTCAAACATCTGATATGCTCCAAAGTACTGCCTCTATCAACATCTGCTGACCTACAACTGCTGATCAACATAAAGACTGATGAAGACTAAAAGCCCTGCTGTTCAATCTGCTGCCTTGAGTCAAGCACTGCTGATCATGACAAGTACTGTTGGGTTCACAGCAGTAGAATGATGCAGCAACAGTTCTATGTTTGTTCTATGTAATGTAATGCAATATCAGTAGTTAGCAAAGCAGTAGTTGTATAGATCAGTAGATAGAGTTTGTTAGGTTGTTAGATGTCACTTTCATGGTGACGTCAGCTGAGATGCTTCAGTGGTTTGGATTGTCTATAAATGTAACAGTACTCTGTACTGTTACATTTGATCGTTTTGAGTGAGTTCTCTGTGACAACTCGAGTTTCTGACTTTCACTTTCGCATTAAATGCGCGTTGACTTTGACTGTTTAGTTGTTTGGATTGTGGACTTGAAATTGTACGCGATGTATTTTAATGAAACGTATTGTCGTTTTGTCATATGTGATTACTTGCTGTGGTAGAATATAATATTAGATTTATTGTTAAAAACACTTGGTCTAAAAACACTTAGTCTAGATCACGAAGCATGGCACACAGTTCGAAGGATCTCGAAACATATCCTTCGACTCGAAGGATCAGCTTCCGGTTCGAAGGATCTCGAAACATATCCTTCGACCAAAGACTCCATCCTTCGACATCTTTCGGCCCAGCCTTTCTAATGGGCTTGGCCCATTTCTGTAATACGTTTAAATACGTGATGCATGTAACCGGCAGTTAGTTTCTAAAAACCCTAATACCTTTCCCTCTCTCTCGAAGTCTTGGAGTCGGCTGAAAGTTCTTGTGCACCCGAAACCCCACTAGTTTCAATCCCCTAATCCGGTTAGTGTTTCACTATCATCGTTGATGACATGATGTTATTATTATTACATGCTTTGATTAAGAACGACTCGAATTGATTGTATGTCGAATGATATGAATCGTATAAAGATGATCTTGTAGTTGTATGGCATGACAATAAGTTTAAATCGATTCAATGGTGCTTGTTATGTTACTGTGACGATGTATGCTCCGGATTGATAACTTGTTGATATATTAGTGAAATCGGGTTATTATGAAATCAGTTTACATGAGGTTGTTATGTCTTGATAGTAATCCGAATGAATATGGTTATTGTTCATGATTTCGGTTAGGGTTTTTGAGATTGAATATATGAAATGTGCTTGTTAATGATGATGACGGCTGTAGATGATTAGGGTTTCTGTTTCTGTAATTGACTGCATGATATCCGTAACTGATTGTGATCAAACGTAACTGTTAATTGTCGAAAGATATTGCTACTCGAAACATAGTTGTGGTCGAAAGATGCTTGTTAGTCGAACCATAGTAGTGTTGACCGAAGGATAGCTTTGACCGAACCATAGGAGCATTGACCGAAGGATAACATTGACCGAAACATAATTAAGTTGACCGAAAGATGACAGTTGGTCGAAAGATGGCATTGGTTCGAAACATAACTTTCGGTCCGAAGGATAACTGTGATAACTGTGTATCGAAAGATCACTAATGTACCGAAAGATAAGGGTGGATCGAAAGATATATAATTATGAACATATTTTAATGTTGGAGTGTATGTTTGATTTATTTGGCATGCCATGATTAGTGATGAATGTTAACATTGGTATTCGTGTACACTAGCTGATGGTTTGATGTGAAACAATACGTGTTGTGCCGATATGCAAACTGACTGTTATGTGAATATTAAATTGCATGCGTATCACTGTGAACATGAACTGATTTGTTATACGTGCATACAATAGGACTTGATTAATTACTTGTGAGTGCATAACCTAGCATACCGAGCAAACCAAGGTGAGTTCACACAGCCAAGGCATGGGTTCCCAGGGTGGGAATGGGTTGGATGATTACTTGTGCATACTTTGATATTATAACGAACGATTAAACTGTTGATGCTTACGAACTGCCTTCGCACACACCCTGGTTGGTAAAGACTATGGTCGCGAACGAACTATTCAACTGCCTTCGCACACACCCTGGTCGGTAAAGACTATGGTCGCGAACGAACTGATAAATTGCCTTCGCACACACCCTGGTCGGTAAAGACTACGGTCGCGAATTAATGAACCTAATCTTCGCACATATGCCTGGGAGGCCGCGATGGAACTGATAAGATATGAGACTTAACTGAACGAACGCATTATTACCCAAACTAAACTATTAACTGTGAACTCGCTCAACTAGTTTGTTGATCTTTCTGTTACATGCCTTGCAGATCGTTAGGTACTTGGAGCTTGCACTGGAGAAGCGGGTCGTTGTGGACAAGGATCGTGGCTTTTCTCTTGAACTATTATGATACTTAAAACTGTTAACTACTACTGGTTTATTTACTATGCTTCCGCTACATTTTGAAACGATGATTTGTTTGATCACCTTTTGTATTGAATGGATGGTTTTCAGTTATTTTACTTAATATTAAATGCATGTTCAATATGATTGGTGGCTTGATCCTGGTCAGTCACGCTCCCAAGCGGTGATACTCCGCGTGTGGATTTTGGGGGTGTGACAGATTGGTATCAGAGCCATTGGTTATAGAGAACTTGGTTTTAATATGGGAAAACGTTTTTATTAAAACCAGACTATAACCAGAACAGTGCTCTCAACGATCCACAACGACGCTTCGCTCCACGTGCAAGACTCAACTTCCTAGGTAATAAGGTTTATGTTTATTGCCTACATGCTAGAATTTGCTTAGAACTTTGCTCGTAGTATGCTTACATTACCTTGCTCACAACATGTCATTGCATGAGAATATTTATGTGCTTACACTCTTCTGTCATCGCACTATTCGCGAACCTTTCTCACTTATGTTGCCTTTGATGTGAAGATCAATGGCCGCACGAATTACCATGACTCAAGCCCAGCTAGAGGCTCTCGTTGCTGCGGCAGTTGCAGCCGCCCAAGCAGGTAGTATACCCTGCAGTATAGACACTAGGATCTTTAGATCCTACATTAATTCTCGTACTTAACTTTGCCCTATTCGTACACAATAGGTCAACCCGCTCAGCAACAGCCTGGGTGCACCTTCAAGAATTTCATGGAATGTCGTCCTAGTTCGTTCAGTGGCACGGAGGGAGCAGTTGGACTCCTCCACTGGTTTGAAAAGCTCGAGTCGGTTTTCGAAATGTGTGAATGCCCTGAGGCTCGCAGGGTGAAGTTCGCCACTGGCACACTTGAAGGGATTGCGCTCACTTGGTGGAACGCACAAGTGCAGATCTTAGGGTTGGCAGCTGCTAACGCCACACCCTGGAATGAATTCAAAGAACTGATCAAGAGGGAATACTGCACTAGAGAAGACATCCACAAGTTGGAGGACGAGTTGTATAACTTGAAGATGGTTGGTTCGGAAATTGAAGCTTACACCAAGAGATCGAATGAGTTGGCTGTGTTATGTCCAACTATGGTGGACCCTCCATACAAGCGTATCGAGTTGTATCTCAAAGGTTTGGCACCAGAAATACAGAGCCACGTTACCTCGGCTAATCTCAACAACATCCAGGAAATACAGCGTCTCGCTCATCGCATCACCGATCAGGCAGTGGATCAGAACAAACTGCCAAAGCGTATCAGTGCTACTGCTGCCACGACAGCTGCTACTTCTGCTACACCCAGCGACAACAAGAGAAAATGGGATGGGGATTCCAGCAGGGGATCGGTGTCTGTTCAGTCCCAAACTCAGCAACGTCGCACCAACGATCACCAGAGTCCGAGTCAGCAATCATCGGGAAGTCAGGGACAACGGGGTTATCAGGGAAATCATCCGTGGTGCAACAAGTGCAACAAACACCACAGTGGAAGGTGTCGGAAAGATCGCTGTCAAAGATGCCACAAGATGGGCCATGAGGCCAAAGATTGTAGAAGCGCGCGACCAGTAAACCAGAACCAGCAACTCCCACCGCCAGCTCCACAGAATCAGCAGCAGCAGCCACAGCGTGGAAATCGGGGATGTTTCCAGTGTGGGGCTGAAGGTCATTACAAGCGCGATTGCCCTCAGTTGAACCAGAATCGCAACAACAACAACCAGGGCAACGGAAATAACAACAATCAGGGTAATGGTAACAACAACAACGGGGGGAACAACAATAACAACGGCAATGAAGCTCGTGGTCGTGCTTTTGTGTTGGGTCGAGGAGATGCAGTGAATGATCCCAATGTGGTTATGGGTAAGTTTCTTCTCGACGATATTTATGTTACTGTCTTATTTGATTCGGGTGCTGATACAAGTTATATGTCATTGAAAATGAGTAAATTATTAAAACGTACACCCACACCTCTAGACACCAAGCACGTCGTAGAACTAGCTAATGGTAAAAGTGTAGAAGCCGCTCATGTAGTCAAGGGTTGTAGTATTGTTCTAGCGGGTCAGACTTTCTCGATTGATCTCATACCCATAGTTTTGGGTAGTTTCGACGTCGTCATCGGTATGGATTGGTTATCCCAACATCATGCAGAGATCTTATGCAAAGAAAAAGTTATTCGTATTCCTCGCTCCAGTCAGGAACCTCTCGAAGTACTAGGTGACAAGAGTGGTGCTGTGGTTGGCATCATTTCATTCTTAAAGGCGCAGAAATGTTTACGAAAGGGACATACTGCCATTCTGGCACTTGTCACTGACGCATCAGCAAAGGTAAAGAAGCTGGAGGATATACCAGTTGTGCGTGATTTTCCTCAAGTGTTTCCTGAAGATTTACCTGGTTTACCTCCTCATCGCCAAGTCGAGTTTCAGATTGAATTAGCTCCTGGAGCAGCACCAATAGCCCGCGCACCGTATCGTTTAGCTCCAACCGAACTGGAAGAACTGTCGAAGCAGCTACAAGAGCTCTTGGAAAAGGGCTTTATTCGTCCAAGCTCTTCGCCTTGGGGAGCTCCAGTGTTATTTGTGAAGAAGAAAGACGGTACGTTCAGGATGTGTATCGACTACCGTGAACTCAATAAGGTGACGGTGAAGAACCGTTATCCTCTTCCGCGCATAGATGACCTATTCGACCAGTTGCAAGGGTCGTGTTACTATTCCAAGATTGATTTAAGGTCAGGGTATCATCAGCTGAGAGTCCGGGATGAGGACGTCTCCAAAACCGCTTTCAGAACTCGCTACGGTCATTACGAGTTTCTTGTCATGCCATTCGGGCTTACGAACGCGCCAGCAGTCTTCATGGATCTTATGAACAGGGTGTGCAAACCCTATCTCGACAAGTTCGTCATTGTTTTCATCGACGACATTTTGATTTACTCCAAGAGTCAGGAGGAGCACGAGCAGCACTTACGTCTTATCTTGGAACTTCTTCGAAAAGAGCAACTGTACGCAAAGTTTTCAAAATGCGACTTCTGGCTTCGTGAAGTCCACTTCTTAGGCCATGTGGTGAACAAGGATGGGATTCATGTCGATCCATCCAAGGTTGATTCGATCAGAAACTGGCCAGCACCGCGTACACCGACTGAAATACGCCAATTCTTGGGTTTGGCGGGTTACTACAGGCGATTTATTAAAGACTTCTCCAAGATCGCGCAACCACTTACTATGTTAACACAGAAAGGTGTCGTTTACAGATGGGGTAATACGCAAGAGACCGCTTTTCAGTATCTAAAGGATAGGCTTTGCAGCGCACCTATTCTCTCATTGCCAGAGGGCACAGATGACTTCGTGGTATACTGTGATGCATCCATCCAGGGTCTTGGATGTGTGTTGATGCAACGTGATAAAGTGATAGCCTACGCTTCTCGGCAACTCAAGGTTCATGAACGGAATTATACGACGCACGATTTAGAGCTGGGAGCTGTTGTTTTCGCGCTTAAGATATGGCGACACTACCTGTACGGTACCAGGTGCACGATTTACACCGATCACAGGAGTCTCGAGCATATTCTTAAGCAAAAGGATTTGAATATGCGTCAACGGAGATGGGTTGAACTTCTGAACGACTACGAATGCGCCATCAAGTATCATCCAGGCAAGGCCAATGTTGTGGCTGATGCCCTTAGTCGGAAAGACACTCTACCTAAGCGCGTGCGAGCGCTACAGCTTACTATCCAGTCCAGTCTTCCTGCACAGATACGAGCTGCTCAGTTAGAAGCACTAAAACCCGAAAACGTCAAAGCTGAAGCCTTACGCGGCTCAAGGCAACGCATGGAACAAAAGGAAGACGGCGCCTACTATGTAACGGGGCGTATTTGGGTCCCACTTTATGGCGGTTTACGCGAACTTGTAATGGATGAAGCTCACAAGTCTCGCTATTCGGTACATCCAGGGTCGGATAAAATGTACTACGACATCAGCACTACTTATTGGTGGCCTAGTATGAAGGCTCACATCGCTACGTACGTTGGAAAATGCTTAACCTGTGCGAGAGTCAAGGTTGAATATCAGAAACCAGCTGGTCTACTTCAGCAGCCCAAGATACCGCAGTGGAAATGGGAAGAAATTTCCATGGATTTCGTTACGGGCTTACCTAGATCCCAGCGTGGGAATGACACTATTTGGGTGATCGTTGATCGACTCACAAAGTCTGCTCACTTCTTGGCTATCAAAGAAACGGATAAGTTTTCTACCCTAGCAGACATCTACTTGAAAGAAGTTGTTTCGAGGCACGGAGTGCCCACTTCCATTATTTCGGATCGCGATGCACGATTCACGTCAGAGCTTTGGCAAGCGATGCACAAATCCTTCGGCTCACGTTTAGACATGAGCACAGCATACCATCCTCAGACGGATGGGCAGTCTGAGCGAACTATCCAAACTCTAGAAGACATGCTTCGAGCGTGTGTTATCGATTTCGGCAACGGCTGGGAAAAGCACCTCCCTTTAGTGGAGTTTTCATACAATAATAGTTACCACACCAGCATTCAAGCCGCTCCATTCGAGGCATTGTACGGACGTAAATGCCGGTCACCTCTCTGTTGGGCAGAGGTGGGGGATAGTCAGATTACGGGTCCAGATATTGTTGTGGACGCCACAGAAAAGATAGCACAGATACGACAACGCATGGCGGCAGCACGCGACCGTCAGAAAGCCTACGCGGACAAGCGTAGAAAACCATTGGAATTTGAGGTCGGGGACCGGGTTTTATTGAAAGTTTCACCCTGGAAGGGTGTGGTTCGATTTGGTAAACGAGGCAAACTGAATCCGCGGTACGTCGGACCATTCGAAATCTTAGAAAAGATTGGCAAAGTAGCCTACAGATTAAAATTACCAGCTGAACTCGGTGCAGTTCACAATGTATTTCACGGGTTGAATCTGAAGAAATGCCTATCAGATGAGACCCTTATAGTTCCTTTTAAGGAACTCACTATCGACGAGCGGTTGCAGTTCGTCGAGGAACCTGTTGAAATCACGGACCGGGATGTTAAGGTCCTCAAACACAAGAGAATCCCTCTTGTTCGAGTTCGTTGGAACTCCCAGCGTGGCCCAGAGTATACCTGGGAACGCGAAGATCAGATGAAAGAAAAGTATCCCCAGTTATTCGAAACCAATGCATCCACTTCTGAGGCTGAAGCTACTACTACTGAATTTCGGGACGAAATTCCAAATCAACGGGGGGATGATGTGACACCCCAGGAAAACCAGTGAACGATGTAACTTGCCTAGCTTCCTCAGTGAGTGCGTACCAAATTTCGGGACGAAATTTCTTTTAAGTTGGGGATAATGTGACAACTCGAGTTTCTGACTTTCACTTTCGCATTAAATGCGCGTTGACTTTGACTGTTTAGTTGTTTGGATTGTGGACTTGAAATTGTACGCGATGTATTTTAATGAAACGTATTGTCGTTTTGTCATATGTGATTACTTGCTGTGGTAGAATATAATATTAGATTTATTGTTAAAAACACTTGGTCTAAAAACACTTAGTCTAGATCACGAAGCATGGCACACAGTTCGAAGGATCTCGAAACATATCCTTCGACTCGAAGGATCAGCTTCCGGTTCGAAGGATCTCGAAACATATCCTTCGACCAAAGACTCCATCCTTCGACATCTTTCGGCCCAGCCTTTCTAATGGGCTTGGCCCATTTCTGTAATACGTTTAAATACGTGATGCATGTAACCGGCAGTTAGTTTCTAAAAACCCTAATACCTTTCCCTCTCTCTCGAAGTCTTGGAGTCGGCTGAAAGTTCTTGTGCACCCGAAACCCCACTAGTTTCAATCCCCTAATCCGGTTAGTGTTTCACTATCATCGTTGATGACATGATGTTATTATTATTACATGCTTTGATTAAGAACGACTCGAATTGATTGTATGTCGAATGATATGAATCGTATAAAGATGATCTTGTAGTTGTATGGCATGACAATAAGTTTAAATCGATTCAATGGTGCTTGTTATGTTACTGTGACGATGTATGCTCCGGATTGATAACTTGTTGATATATTAGTGAAATCGGGTTATTATGAAATCAGTTTACATGAGGTTGTTATGTCTTGATAGTAATCCGAATGAATATGGTTATTGTTCATGATTTCGGTTAGGGTTTTTGAGATTGAATATATGAAATGTGCTTGTTAATGATGATGACGGCTGTAGATGATTAGGGTTTCTGTTTCTGTAATTGACTGCATGATATCCGTAACTGATTGTGATCAAACGTAACTGTTAATTGTCGAAAGATATTGCTACTCGAAACATAGTTGTGGTCGAAAGATGCTTGTTAGTCGAACCATAGTAGTGTTGACCGAAGGATAGCTTTGACCGAACCATAGGAGCATTGACCGAAGGATAACATTGACCGAAACATAATTAAGTTGACCGAAAGATGACAGTTGGTCGAAAGATGGCATTGGTTCGAAACATAACTTTCGGTCCGAAGGATAACTGTGATAACTGTGTATCGAAAGATCACTAATGTACCGAAAGATAAGGGTGGATCGAAAGATATATAATTATGAACATATTTTAATGTTGGAGTGTATGTTTGATTTATTTGGCATGCCATGATTAGTGATGAATGTTAACATTGGTATTCGTGTACACTAGCTGATGGTTTGATGTGAAACAATACGTGTTGTGCCGATATGCAAACTGACTGTTATGTGAATATTAAATTGCATGCGTATCACTGTGAACATGAACTGATTTGTTATACGTGCATACAATAGGACTTGATTAATTACTTGTGAGTGCATAACCTAGCATACCGAGCAAACCAAGGTGAGTTCACACAGCCAAGGCATGGGTTCCCAGGGTGGGAATGGGTTGGATGATTACTTGTGCATACTTTGATATTATAACGAACGATTAAATTGTTGATGCTTACGAACTGCCTTCGCACACACCCTGGTTGGTAAAGACTATGGTCGCGAACGAACTATTCAACTGCCTTCGCACACACCCTGGTCGGTAAAGACTATGGTCGCGAACGAACTGATAAATTGCCTTCGCACACACCCTGGTCGGTAAAGACTACGGTCGCGAATTAATGAACCTAATCTTCGCACATATGCCTGGGAGGCCGCGATGGAACTGATAAGATATGAGACTTAACTGAACGAACGCATTATTACCCAAACTAAACTATTAACTGTGAACTCGCTCAACTAGTTTGTTGATCTTTCTGTTACATGCCTTGCAGATCGTTAGGTACTTGGAGCTTGCACTGGAGAAGCGGGTCGTTGTGGACAAGGATCGTGGCTTTTCTCTTGAACTATTATGATACTTAAAACTGTTAACTACTACTGGTTTATTTACTATGCTTCCGCTACATTTTGAAACGATGATTTGTTTGATCACCTTTTGTATTGAATGGATGGTTTTCAGTTATTTTACTTAATATTAAATGCATGTTCAATATGATTGGTGGCTTGATCCTGGTCAGTCACGCTCCCAAGCGGTGATACTCCGCGTGTGGATTTTGGGGGTGTGACATTCTCCTCCTCAATTCAATCCTTTCATCTTGTACCACCAACCTTGGAGCATTAGGCTGAGGGGGAGCTTAGTTATGTAAGCATGCTTGTAATCTTTTGATTTGCTTTGTAACCTTTCGACTGATGAAAAGCAATTGTTTATCAAACTACTCTCTCCTTTGGATTGTGTTTAACAAAGTTTGTATTCATTTCCGCTGCACTTTACATCATTTCATATTCTCTGAATGATAAATTTATACAAACAAACACAATCATGAGAGCCTCCGATCCTAACACTTAAGCTTTTGTAACTCCCTAGCCCATAGCCTGATTGATACCTGTATCCTGCATAAGACCATGGTTAGTAGTATAAGAATTATTGAAAGTATTACCTCCTGGTGGATTCAAGTTCAGAATCCCGGATGTGAATCCGTATTATCGAGATTCTAGTATGATTGAAGGACCAGAAGAAGCAATGGTTTGCATTGGGATGAAGTCTCCTTGATGGACATCAGAACTTCCAGGTTGCAAACTTCTTAAGGATCCTTGATCCTGAGAAACATTGGATCCTTGAAGTACTGTGAATGGGGGTCTTGGAGGATAATCCATGGATCCGAAAACCTGAGAGGATCCTTGAGGCTGAAAAGAGGATCCTTGAACCTGAAAGGATCCTTGAACTTGAGAGGATCCTTGAACCTGCGAGGATCCTTGAACCTGCGAGGATCCTTGAACCTGCGAGGATCCTTGAACCTGCGAGGATCCTTGAACCTGCGAGGATCCTTGAACTTGAGAGGATCCTTGAACCTGCGGTGTCCCCATGTATCCTCCTGAGCTGCCGAAGGATCCTTGATGCTGAGAGAAGGATCCTGCTGGTTGAAAATATGATCCTGGGGCCTGAGTCATTGCTGATGACCCGTAATGCACTCCTCTTATTCCACCCAAGTATTGGACATCTGGAGCTGCAGAATGCTGGGAGGTTATGACCGGAGTGTCGAAATTCAAAGACCTAGGCATCAACGGGGAATGATCCTCTGCCGATCTCTTCTGTTTCTTGATATCTCCAATTTCTCTGAGAATCCTTTCGTTAGTCTTATCCTGCTGCTGTATGTGATCCTTCATCTGCAAAATTAAAGTAAAAAGGCCACTGATAGTAGGAGTATAAGATGCAGAAGAAGTTTGAGGTTTTGAGAAAATAGGAGTCAGTTTCTTTTCAGCATTCTTCTGGGATCCAGAAGGTGGTGGAGGCAAAGGTGGAACGCCTTGGGATGAATTGATCGCTGGCATTGCACTTGAAGTGGTTTTTCCTTGAGAAGCCATCTGGTTGAATGTGATGAACCGGAATGACCGAAATGAACAAAGTTTCTCAGAAATGAAGCACCAATTGCCCCACGGTGGCACAATGATTTATACGAGGAAAAAGCCCTTGATCAAGAGTTGAACTTCGGCATAAAAAACCTCGGGTGATGGAAACTACCGATCACCAACTTAGATTAAACAAAATGTGTTACAACTTCGGATGATAGCGAGCTTGTCACAAGGAATTCTAGCGTGAAATGTGCAAAAGAAAGTGTGTAATCGCCCAGTAGTGTTTAAGAGCCAATTGAGAGCAGTTATGAGTGTGTGTTTTATCCCGAAAATAGCTAAGTGTTCTAATCAAGCTCGCTATCCCCTTTTAAATTTAGCAAATATCTAAGATAACTAACTATCCGCAATTCGTGCCCTCTCCCCACGATCTCCATAACGTTCACAATGGTCAAGCACGTGCGGAATAAAAGAGAATATGCTCCAGGAATATTGCCATGACCAAGTCCAAGCACGTACTCCTGCAAAACAATTCCATATTCAAAGCAGACAATCGTTAGTGTAAGGATCACTATGATGATCCAGGATCTTGATCCTTCAATACTCTCTGAGGATCCTAAACTCAAACATAATTAAGGATCCTTAAACCCAACAGCAATTGAGGATCACTGATCATTGGAAAATCCTCCCCTAACAATATAATGTTATTACCAAAGTATCATGGTGAGGATCCTGGACGGTATCCCTGTCATCGCTATCGAACGTGATCACTTTGTCAGTCGTGAGGGTTGACATCCTGGTTGGCTTATCTCCCCTCTCTGCCTTGGCTTCCTTCGCGTGCCTTTTCGCCGTAGAATATGATGTCCCGCAGATGTCGGATCCTCCTGAAATAAAGTTAATTAGTTTGGCATCCCCAGGAGGTGATGCCGCTCGTTCAGGATCCTTCCCAGGATCCTGCCCCTTGTTCTTCTTTCTTCCCAGGAGGTCCTTTAGATATCCCTTGCTCAAGTGATAGCTTATTTCTTTCCTCAAAGCAATGCAATCCTCAGTAACATGCCCGAAATCCTCATGGAAGGCACACCATTTGGACTTATCCTTCTAATCAGCTTTTTGTTGATTCTTCCCGGGCCATCTTGCTTTGTCTCCTAAACACCCTGCATAACATACATCAATTCAGGTATATTAACAGAAAAACAATATTCAGACAACTCAGGATACTCCTCAGGATCCTCGTCTTCAACAACATTCACTTTTTTGCTATCATTTCTGCCATATGGCTTAGAGCGGTATGGTTTATATGAGGATTCTGATTTCCTGTTGGTTAACTCATAGGTTGTGGACGAATTCATCCTTTCTTGCATCTCTTTGTCATCCTCCAACTGAATACATCTTAAAGCCCTGTTACGAGCTTCATCCAGATTCCTTCAGGGATTCATTACAAGATCCTGGTAAAATTGTGAATCTTTTTGCAACCCCATCTTGAAAGCTTGCACAGCTGTTGCAACATCAAGATGCGGGATATCTAAGGATTCCCGACTAAATTTGTTCACATAATCCCTCAAGGATTCCTGAGGTCTTTGAGTTATCCTGTAAAGATCACTGGTTAGTTTCTCAAAACTTCGACTGCAGGAAAATTGACTATTAAATAAATTAACTAAATGAGCAAATGAAGTAATTGAGTGAGGAGGAACGTTTAAGAGCCATTTTAAGGCTGATCCTGTTAAGGTAGAACCAAAACCCTTGCATATGCATGCTTCCTTGAGATCCGGAGGGATAGGGTTGATTTCCATCCTTTCCCTATATTGGGCAATATGCTCTTCAGGATCCGTAGTTCCTTCATAGAGCTTCATGTTGGGAGTCTGAAATCTTTTTAGGATTTCAGCATCACAAATGGGATACGCGAACCGGGATATCCTGTGACCGTCTTGGGATACTTCTGGAATCGGTTGGACCACCCTAGGTACACTGGATATCATGTCCTTCAATTTCTGAAGCTCCCTGGAAAATGCCGATGTCATACTTGCCTCCTGCAAAGATCCAATACCATTAGTAGCAAGAGTATTATTATTATTAGATACATTACCAGTCTGAGGATTCTGGCCATATCCTGAAGCATATCCTGAGCTTCTCATGGTTGACACCCTGACTGAAGAGGGTATCTCAGGAGTATGATTCTGGGAATGGCTAGGCACAATATTCCCCCTGTTATCCTCAGTATATACTACAGAACTGAAGTTCAAAGCTCTGGGTTGCAAGGGAGTGACAGTATCCTCAGCGGGCCTGCTTGAGCTGGATTTCAAGAGTTGTATCTCTCTCATCAGCATCTGGATGGTCTCCTGCTGCTGCCTCATCTGTTCCTGTACACTACCAAACAAATTTAGAATTTCTTCATTAGAGGCCAAAACAGGAGCAGATCCCTGAATGTTGCGAGCGGGGATAACATCCTGAGGCAGTGAAGAGGCTTGGGTTCTTGGAGGAGGTGGTGGAAGCACCGAACCAATTGTTGCAGAGGTTGTAGCAGACTCGGTGGAAGACAGCTCATGTTTGATCTCGAGGCCATTGAAAATAGTGTAGCAAAAAGTTTTGAAAATAGAAAACCAAGTAATGATTTTGCAAAAGCTTTTAGTATAAATAACACCACTTGCCCCATGGTGGGCGCCAAATTGTTTTGATAAAAAATTACCGAAGCAATTAAGTGATCAAATTAGTTAAGTGAGGTAGTGTGCTAAGAAAATGTGTTTAAAAATATGTTAATTAAGTTGTTTTCAAAAATAGTTCTCAGGATATTGAGCTGTATCTATGATCAAACGATGAGCAAAAATGTAAAGGGTGACACGGGATATACGAGGAAAGCCCTTGATCAATCTAGATTGCCGGCACAAAACCTCGGGAGCTGACAATCGCAGCTGCCTTGTTCTTCTTATTGCTTCAAATGTCAGGATACAGTGCAGGATATGATACGGATCAACTAAGTGTTACAATGCAATTCGAATACAAGTGTAAGTGTGTTGTGAATGTTTGCAGCTAGAGAGAAAGAGTGTACGAGAGATTGTGTGTGTTCTTATCTGATCCGATCAATCTATTTATTGTAAAATAAACTAACTAACTAGCCTATTATTTCGGGATTCAGCGAATATTCCTTATGTGAACGTTGTAGTCCACGTCTTCCGGCTTCAACGTCCATTATCTAACAGATTTGCCCGAGTCTTGAGGAGAAGAAGTCCACTTGAACATTAGAGACTTGCACCAATAATCTGCACGTGGGTTAATTAGCTACCACCAGGATACTGCATCAGGATGTTACCAATATCCTGATCCGGTATCCTGATCACAATAAAAGAAACATAGTCAGAATATTAGTCAGGATATATAAGCAGAAAACCACCCATAACAGTCGGTATTTGTTTTTGGATAAACATACAATACAATAATTTATATTACAAATCTTGCAACCGTGTAATCAGGTTTTACATTGTTTATTAATATACAAATATTCATATCTTAATCAACAAAATTCTTATGAACCAAATTCTTAAATTGTTTATTAATATAGAAAAATCCATATCTTGAACAACTAAATTCTTGTGAACCAAATTCTTAAAAATATAAATATCAAAGACAACATACCACATTGATCTGATTGGGTTCATACCATATCAGAAATTGAAAAGGCACAAATTATATATACGACCAAATCGATCAAGTTTGGTCGGTGAACATAGTGTTTAACTTTTTCGAAATATAAGTTGAAGCATACAAATTGTTTTAAGGGAACTTCAAGAACGCTGAAGCATTAACACCGATCCTACATTCAAAACTTAATTGGCCAGAAAATAATTCACTAAATCGGCGTCCAAAACAGTAGTTGGCTTAGAAATTGTATTTAAAACCATTACACCGATCCTACATTCAAAATTTCATTCGCCGAAACTAATCGCTAAAAATAATTCACTGATCGGGTGTCGAAAACAATAGTCGGCTTGATCAAACTTGATCGATTCTGGTCAATGATCATGTCGATTTTGTTTAATCCATACATCAAGTCCTTCTGATTGATGATTTAGAATTCCTCCTGATTATCGATTCACATGCGAAAACAGGGGATGCTCTAGTTGCCTTGTTGAAGATTAATTAATGTTTGAAATATAGTAACACAAGATCACTCTGTAATCGGTATATGCAGAATCAAAAAAGTAATAGCAATAAACATGGTTATTACATGTAACTAAATCGAATAATTCGGGATTATAAAGCTTATAGCGATTCAAGAAGGGAAAAAGAAAAACATGGAAAAGTTTATAATTGTTATCTTTGATATCGACGTCCTGATGGATTGCACAGAAACTTCACAGGATCTGGTGACGATTCCGATCGGGAA
Organism: Helianthus annuus; assembly: GCF_002127325.2. Classification (NCBI taxonomy): domain Eukaryota; kingdom Viridiplantae; phylum Streptophyta; class Magnoliopsida; order Asterales; family Asteraceae; genus Helianthus; species Helianthus annuus. The sequence continues at coordinate 21,568,047 of NC_035448.2, read as the reverse complement.
CTATTGGAAAGCGATCGTCATCGTGCCCTGTGATAGAACATATGTGTCTAATGTGAAGATATGTTATCATGTTTTATGGAAGGGTGTCTCGTGTAATTTGAAATGGCGAAACCGAAAAGGTGTATCGTATAATATGAATTATGATATTTTATGAAAGGGTGTCCTATAGGTATTGAAAATTTAAATGTTATGATCATTATTCATTCTATTAGAATATATATACATAAAGATATATATACATATATATATATATATACGTATATATTGTTAGAGCAGGATTTTTAATGACCTGTGATCCTTACATGATATCCTAATAGTGATCCTTACTTCTGTGGCAGATAGTGATCCTCAGAAGAGCTTCAGGATCAGGATCATGGATCATCCTAAGGATCCTTATACTAACGATTGTTCTCTTTGAATTTCGTATTGTTTTGCAGGAGTTACGAGTTAGACCTGGTCTTGGCAACGTTACTAAGGAATATTCCACGCTTATTTCGCACACGTTTGAACGGAAATGGACGTTGTGGAGAACGTGGGAGCTTGGCACGAATTGCGGATAGTTTGTTAGGCTAGTTAACTTCTATTTTTAAAGGGGCTAACGAGCTAGTAGTTAAAACACTTGGCTATTTTCAGCTACACACACTCGTACATCTGCACTCTTGAGCATTCGGCAAAACACTTCACATTTTTCACACATTCTTGCACATTACACCATAGTGATCCTTGTACCTAGCTCGTTGCTATCCGAAGTTGTAAACATTGGTTGGTTAATTTGAACTTGGTGATCGGTAGTTTCCATCACCCGAGGTTTTTTATGCCGGAGATCATTCATTGATCAAGGGCTTTTTCCTCGTATAAATCTTTGTGTCACTTGTGCAATTTACATTTAAGTGATCCTTATCATTGTTCATCATTTCAAGCATCATTCCCCATAACTAAGAGTTTGGTTGCATTATCCTCGTTAGATTTTTGACCAAAACAGTTTGGCGCCCACCGTGGGGCGATTGGTGCTTCATTCATAAGAAAGTTTTCTGTTGGTGATCGTTCCGGTTCATTGCATACGAATACATGGCTTCATCAGTGAAGAATACCTCCACTGCAATGTCTGCGGTCAATTCGTCTCAGGGCATTCCACCTTTGCCTCCACTACCTGCTGGATCTCAGAAAAATGCTGAGAAGAAACCAACTCCCATATTCTCTAAACCTCCAACTTCTTCTGCTTCTTCTACTCCCACTACTAGTGACATGTTTACCTTGATTTTGCAGATGAGGGATCATATATAGCAACAGGACAAGACCAATGATAGGATCCTCAAAGAAATCGGAGATCTCAAGAAACAAAAGAAAGCGGCAGAGGATCATTCCCCACTGGTGCCCATATCTTTGAATTTTGATACTCCGGTGATTACTTCTCAGCCAACAGAGATTCCAGATTTTCAATATGTGGGTGGACCAAAAGGAGTGCACTACAGTTTAGCGATAATGACTCAGGCATCAGGTTCATATTTCCAGCCAGCAGGATCCTATCCTCAGCATATGGGATCCTTCATGAATTCAGGAGCCTACTCAGGAGCGCAGCAGATTCAAGGATCCTCCTTTGCTCCAGGATCATCTCAGGTTCAAGGATCCTCCTTTGTTCCAGGATCATCCCATGTTCAAGGATCCTCCTTTGTTCCAGGATCATCCCAGGTTCAAAGATCCTCCTTTGTTCCAGGATCATCCCAGGTTCAAGGATCCTCCTTTGTTCCAGGATCATCCCAGGTTCAAGGATCCTCCTTTGTTCCAGGATCATCCCAGGTTCAAGGATCCTCCTTTGTTCCAGGATCGTCTCAGTTTCAGGGGTCCTTCCAGATGCCAGGATCCTTGAGGAGTTTGCAAATAGGAAGTTCAGATGTCCATCAGGGAGATTTTATTCCGATGCAGACCATTGCTTCCACTGGTCCTTCCATCATCCCAGAGTCCCAGCAATATGGATTCACATCCAGTGTTCCTAACTTGAACCCAATGGGAGGTAACACTTTTAATAATTCTCTTACCACTAACCATGGATTCATGCAGGATACAGGTATCAACCATGCTATGGCCAGAGAGTTGCAAAAACTGAAGGATATGATATCAAGTGTTCCAGGAGTGGTCAAACCTATCCCGGAGATTGCAGATGGAAGCCATAAGATATCTCGTTTTGCACCACCAATTTGTGATGCTGAGATACCCAAAAGGTTCCATGTTCCAACTATGAAGCTGTATGATGGTTCGACGGATCCTGAGGAACACATAGCACAATACAGGGAGAGGATGGAGATCAATCCAATTCCAAAAAGGTTAAAGGAAGCATGCCTATGCAAGGGATTTGGATCCACTCTTACTGGATCAGCTCTCAAATGGCTGCTAAGTCTTCCCCCTTACTCTATTATATCATTTACTAATCTAGTTAATTTATTCAATAATCAGTTTTCTTGTAGTAGAAAATTTGAACGATTAACTAGTGATCTATATAGGATAACCCAGGGTCATAATGAATCATTAAGGGATTATATAACCAAATTTAGTAAAGAATCCTTAGACATTCCCAACTTGGATATAGCCACGGCTGTTGAGGCCTTCAAAATGGGATTGCTTAGGGATTCATTGTTTTATGATGATCTTGTTATGACACCATGCAGGAACCTAGATGAGGTAAGAACCCGGGCACTCAGGTTCATCCGGCTAGAGGATGACAAGAGGATCCAGGAGAGATTAGCAGGATCCTCAAAATCAGAAAAGCAAGGATCCTCGTTCAAGAACAACAAATTCAAGTCCTATAACAGATCTGACAACCAGAACGTGCATACTGTCGATCAAGAAGATGATGATGAGGATTATCCTCCAATTTCTGAATATTGTTTTTCCGTTGATAACAATGAACTAATCCTTGCAATGCAGAATCTAGGAGATAAAGCCAGATGGCCTAGAAGAAATGACAGACCGGCCGCAACCAAAGACAAATCAAAGTGGTGTGCATACCATGAGGATTTCGGGCATTTAACAAAGGAATGCATCGCATTGAGAAAGGAAATTGGATACCTATTGAGCAAGGGGCATTTAAAAGAATTGCTGGGTAGAAAAAAGTCAAGGACTCAGGATCCTGAAAGGATCCCTGAGAAAGCTCCAGCCCCTCCGGCAGATGCACAAGTGATAAACTTTATTTCTAGAGGATCAGACATCTGTGGTACATCCTTCTCAGCAGCTAAAAGGCATGCAAAGGAAGCTAAAATGGATAATGGAGAAAGACATGTTCGAACATCAAGTGTCTCTGAAGGAAAAGTCATAACCTTTGATGAGGGTGACCGTGTTGACATCCAGGATCCTCATCACGATGGTTTAGTTATTACTGTTTTTATTTCTAACCATTTTGTCCGCAGGATCCTTATTGACGGAGGAAGCTCAGTGAACATTATCCAGCTAGATGTTCTGAAGAAAATGGGTATCCCTGAATCAGATATCATACCGAGATCCTCCGTGCTTGTGGGATTTAGTGGCGAAACTAAGAACACCCTGGGGGACATCAAACTCCCAATTTATGTTGAAGGATTACATAATTATCAAAAATTTTGTGTTATTGACTATTTATCTTGTTGTAATGTTATCCTTGGCAGGCCCTGGATACACGATATGAAGGCAGTCCCATCTACCTACCATCAATGTGTGAAGCTCCCTAGCCCTTGGGGAATAGTCAAGATCGATAGTGATCAGCAGGAGGCTAAGAATTGTTATACTTCATCAATGAAACTAGCCTCGAAATCAAGGGAGCAATAGCAATCAAAGTATCCTCCAAGGGATGTCTTGGAGGCAAGAGAGCAGGATGTGGTAGAAATCCTCATGGATCCTGATGATCCTGAATCCAAAATCTATATCGGGTCAGGGATCCTTGGCAAAATGAAAGAAGACCTTGTATCCTTCCTCAAAATAAGGAAGACTACCTTTGCATGGAAACATGAGGATATGACAGGTATATCTAAGGATATTATCACTCATAAACTTGGTATTGACAGGTCATTCAAACCAATCCATCAAAAAAGGAGGAAGTTTGCACCAGAAAGAAATGCCATTGTCCAGGAAGAGGTAGAGAAATTGCTCCGAGCAGGTATGATTAGAGAGGTGAAGTATCCAAGATGGCTAGCCAATGTGGTTGTTGTTCAAAAGAAAAATGGAAAGTGGAGGGTATGTGTCGATTTCACTGATTTAAATAAGGCATGTCCCAAGGATCCTTTCCCATTACCCCACATTGACTCCATGGTGGATGCAACGGCGGGTCATGAACTGTTGACTTTTATGGATGCTTCATCTAGATTCCAACAAATTCAGATGGAACCATCTGACCAAGAGGATACGGCTTTTATGACCCCAACCGGTATATATTGTTATATTGCTATGCCATTTGGATTAAGGAATGCAGGTGCAACATATCAAAGGCTGGTGAATATGATGTTCAAGGATCAGATTGGACAAACTATGGAGGTTTACATAGATGATATGGTGGTAAAGTCCATAAAAGTTGGGGATCACCAAAGAGACTTGGAGGAAGCATTTGATATCCTTGACAGATATAACATGAAACTTAATCCTTCAAAATGTCACTTTGGTGTTAAAGCAGGTAAATTCTTAGGATATATGGTGACCAAGAGAGGTATTGAAGCTAGCCCGGAACAAATCATAGCCTTGGTGAACATCTAATCTCCTGCCAATGCTAAGGATGTGCAAAGGCTAACAGGCAGGATAGCAGCTTTGAACAGATTTATATCCAAATCCTCGGAGAAGTGCAAAGAATTCTATGATATCCTAAGGAAGAACAAGAAATTCAAGTGGACTGAGAAGCATGAAAGTGCTTTACGAGCTCTCAAAGAATACCTATCCTCAGCCCCAGCCTTGATGAAACCAGAAAAAGGAGATGTGTTATCCTTATATCTTGCAGTATCCTCAAAAGCAGTAAGTGCAGTCCTTGTTAAGGATCATGAAGGTACACAACATCCTGTCTATTATGTAAGTAAGAGTTTACTTGATGCTGAATCCAGGTATTCACACCTTGAAAAGCTTATTCTTGCATTAATCATGGCATCTACTAAGTTGAGACATTATTTTGAAACTCATGTTATTGTCGTTAAAACTAATTTTCCAATTATGAATGTCCTCAGGAAACCAGAGATGTCAGGTAGGATGGCCAAGTGGGCAGTGAAGCTTAGTGCCTATGATATAAGATATGAGCCTAGGACAGCCATCAAATCCCAAGCATTGGCAGACTTTGTGGCTGATTTCAGTAGTGATTTACAAAAGGAAGCCGAGTTAGAAGTCCAGCAGCTGGAGGAGACCAAGGATCCTTGGATACTCTATACTGATGGATCCTCAAATGTCAAAGGCACGGGGCTTGGTATACTACTAAAATCGCCACAGGGGGACATAATACCCCACTCCATAGCCTGTGAGTTCCAAACCACTAACAATGAGGCTGAATATGAAGCCTTGATTGCTGGTTTGCAAATTGCTAAGCATACGGGGATCAGGTACCTTGAGGTACATGTGGATTCATTATTAATTACAAATCATTTTAATGGATCCTATGTTGTTAAAGGTGAAAAGCTAACCAAATATCTTGAGAGAGTCAAAGAATTGGCACTCTCTTTTGTTTCTTTTAGTTTGACACAGGTACCAAGGGAAGAAAATACAGAAGCTGATGCATTGGCTAATTTAGGATCATCTTTGAAGATCCCGTAGGATATAAGCATTCCTATTATCCATATCTTGGCTCCTGCCATCGAGGATCATGTGGCCATGGAAATAAGAGAGGATTCTGCAATTATCCCTAGTGAGGATACTCAATCTTTCCCAGGATCAGGATCATGGATCTCACCAATCATGAGATACTTACAACACGGAGAGATTCCTATGGGAGAATACCCTAGGGCTTTCAAAATTAAGGTATCTCAATTCACAATCTTAAATAATATGTTGTATAAGCGATCTCTTGCAGGACCATATTTAAGATGCATCGAGGATCCTAAAGTTCAAGAAGTTTTAAAAGACTTCCATTAAGGAGATTGTGGAAACCACACTGGGGGCAGGGCATTGTTCTCAAGGATCTTAAGGACAGGATACTATTGGCCAACTATGAAAAGAGATGATGTGGAATATGCTAGGAAGTGTGATCCTTGTCAGAGACACAACAATATCCTTCATCAGCCGGCTGAATTTCTCCATCCTATATCCTCCTCTTGGCCGTTTATGAGATGGGGGATGGATATAGTTGGTAAGCTCCCTAAGGCACCTGGTGGGAAAGTGTTCATGCTTGCTATGACTGATTATTTCCCCAAGTGGATAGAGGCTGAAGCTTTTGCCCAAGTCAGAGAAAAGGAAGTTATATCCTTTATTAAGAGAAATATTATAACTAGATTTGGCATTCCTTCTAAAATTATATGTGATAATGGTTCCCAATTTATTGGGGGCAGAACCACTAACTTTTGTGACAGCTGGGGGATTAAGATGATAACATCAACACCAGTCCACCCACAAGCTAATGGTCAAGCAGAATCATCCAACAAGATCATCATCAACAATTTGAAGAAGAAACTTGGATCCAAGAAAGGGAAATGGGCAGAAGAATTACCTTATGTGCTTTGGGCTGATAGGACAACCCCCAAGAATGCTACTGGTTAAACACCATTCTCTTTGGTATTTGGGGCAGAATCAGTGATCCCAACAGAAATGGTGGTTCCAACTGCTAGAACAAGTACCCGTGATCCTGAGGAAAATGATGAGAACTTGGCTCAAGACTTGGATACTATTGAAGAAATCAGGGATCTGGCTAGGATAAGGATGGCTAGTTATCAACAAAGAATGGCTGGTGCTTACAACAAAAATGTCAGGATCAGGAAGTTCCAAGTTGGAGATATGGTATTAAGAAAAGCATTTCAGAATACCACCAATCCTGCTGATGGAAAGTTGGCACCGAAATGGGAAGGCCCTTATTTGATTGAAGCTGAAGCAGGAAAGGGGGCATATAGATTGCTAACCATGGAAGGTGATTTGTTACCAAGAGCTTGGAATGCTGTTCATTTGAAGAAATATTTTATGTGAGCAGGATCCTCCTGGTGCATATGATCCTTACATTAGAATTATCCTTGAAGGATCCTTAAAGCATCAATGATCCTTACCCTGGTAATGTCCTAATCTTGAACTATTTCCTTTATTGATTTTCTCATACAAGGATAAGGATCATGTGTCCTTTATCCTTCTCTCATAAGACTTTGAGTTTTGAAAGTTCAGGTATCCTTAGCATAATGTTGATTATCTACAGAAGCAATCAAGATCCTTGGGTTTAACCCTAGTTATTCGGGCTTGACCCCAGTTTCGCTTGTAACGCATGATGATCCTGGTATAGTTCAAGGCATTGGGACCAGTACTCGCTTTAGGGCTGATAATTCCATTGTACTGGCTATATCTAGGATCCTACGTATAATGGTAGACGTACCATACATCCGTTCCTAAGGTTTCTAACGTTTTCACGTTAGCTAAGGTTTTGGCATTATCATGTCACTAAGTTTGGATAGTCGCCAGTTAGGGCCATACTCCAGTTTACATACGATCCTTGGGCTTGTCCCCAGTTATCCTTGGGCTTGTCCCCAATTATCCTTGGGCTTGTCCCCAGTTATCCTTGGGCTGGTCCCCAGTTATCCTTGGGCTTGTCCCCAGTTGCTAACTCTTATCCTATATTGGCTTAGTCCCAAGTTATGATCTATTTCAGGTCCTTGAAGTTTAACAACTAAGGATCCTTGATCCTTATCTCTCCCTAAGGTTTATCTTATAGTTATCCTGATTATGGTTAGGATCCTAACTTGGATCCTCAGGTATGATCCTTGACTATTTTTATTCTATTCATTGTTTATTTGAATAACCCTTATACTTTGACAACTGAACTTATGATCCTTAAAACATATACTACTTTTTAGGATTCTTCAACTATAGGATATTTGATCATGGATCATATCCTAAATGTTTTCAATCTGACTTATTCAAAGTTGCTTATGTAATAAGTGTATACCAAAATAATTGAGAATCAAAGGAACCAAAAGGATAACAACACAGGATAAGCGACAAAAGGTTAAGATTTTATTTATTAACAAAAAGACTAACCCTTCAAAGGTTGTCAAAATTACCTACCCCAAGCATCTACCAGCAATACGTGGCCCGTCCGCTGGGGTAGGTAAAGGGTGTCCATGATAATAGGTTTGAAGTTGTGCAGGAAAGTAAAGGCGGCAGGATCACAATGGTTTCATCCCGCAAACAGAGGATCCCTCCACCAGTTGCAATCCTGCCTATTGTCCAAAGGATCCTTGATCCTTAAACCTAAAACTATTGTTCACAAGTACAGACCATCATTGTTCAACAAACAACCACTAAACAAAAAATTTGGGCTCCGGCTATGTCTAGAAGTTTCCTTCATCGCCCAATCCTGCAGCTTAGACCTTCGCTGCATCCTCACCACCAGCTCCACTTGCCTCACCACCCTGATCCTTGCCACTGCCTCCAGCCTCAAGCGTCAAGATCTCCTCAGCCTCTTCATCGTCCTCCAGTTCAGCTAGCCTTGCTTTCCAGCCCTCCACATCCCAAGGGCTCTTGTCAAAAGCAGGATCCTGAGCTTCCATGGCCATTTGCAGCTGGATCTTATACATTGCTATGGCGGCGGAGACCTTAGCATCCTGGCTGATCTCGTGCTTCTCATAATCAAAGTTGATCAGCATCTTGGCAGCTTCATTCTTGGTGGCCTGGAGATCCTTCTGAAGATCGGCTATCTTGAGGTCCTTCAGCACAGCAACCTGTTGAAGATCAGCAATCTTGCTATCCTGATCCTCAACATGGCCAACATAGGTCTCTATCTCAGCAAATTTCTGCAAGGAAGACAAGGGATAACGTCAGAACCAAATGATCCTCAAACAAGCAGGATACACAAGCAGGGACAGTGATCCTTACCTCATTGAAGTAGTCCATGAACTATTGGCGGATCAGAGGCAGACCTTGCAGATGCTCAGCTTCGGAGGCCTTTCTCTTCTTGCCTCCCTTCCCTCTGAGGGGTGCCTTGGGGATTGAAGCAGTTGGGCTAGCAGGAGTCTTCTTCCTTGAGGATTTGACATTAGTGAGATCGGTGATGCTGAACTTTGAAGCAGACTTGGTGGATTTTCCAGCACCTACACAACCAAAACAAGATAAGTATCTCAATTTTGCTTAAATTTTATTATTTAATTGAATCTTCAAAACAAGGATACTTACTTGACATTGTGACAGAACCAGAGGATACTTCCTGAGAATCTTGGGTGGTAGTCTTGAAAGTTCTTGTTTCAGGATCAAGTTTCTTGAAGGCCAAGAGTCTCTCTTTTGCAGCAGGAGTTAATCTGAGGTGTGAAACGGAGATAACTGCACAACAAGAAAGCAAAATAATATCAGTGATCCTCATATAGAAAGGTTCTCTGGTGATCCTTCTCAGGATCCTCCATCCTACCATGGGTAGCCCATTTCTTGGGTAAATCCTTCCCATCAGGGATGGTATCTCTTCTCACAAAAAAGAAGCGCCGCTTCCAGTTGGTGTCGTTTTTGGTAGCCTTGAAGATTGGGTGCTCCTCCCCAGGTTTTCGTTTGAACAGATAACAATGGGAACCAAAGGTGGTAAGATCATACAGTTCCCCTAACTCAGCCATGCCTAAATCTATCCCCTCCTGCTCGATGATCCTCTCAAGGGTATGTAAAACCCTCCAGATCATCGGCATGGCTTGGATATAAGAGATGCCAGTTAGGGAGAAGAAGGACTGGGTGAAAACTGGAAAGGGATACGTATAACCTATGGCAAACGGGGTCACAGGGAAGGCAACCCATGAATCAGAAGTATGATCGCTCAGGGCAGAAGGATCATAGGGTTTGAATACAGTGTTTGCGGGAAAACAGTACCGGACCCTGTCAATTTGAGGATCGGTGAAAATACAGCGTTCTTTAGTGGAATCTGTGATGATCCCTTGACTCTTGAAGGGGCTTTCCTTCCGGTGATCTTTAGCAGGGGAGTTACGGAGGCAACATTTTGAATGGAATAGATAAGAGGAGAAACAGAGCAAGCAAAAGAAAGAAGATGAAGGGGAAAATACCTGTTTGATCTTCTAAATGCGGTTATAAAGGGAGAAGTTCTTGAATTTAAATGCAAACGATCTTATCCCTATCTCTATTTATAATCATGATTTGTGCAGGGTTGTCACTTCCGTGACGTCAGGATCGAAACGGATAGTTTGATTACAACGACTATATATCCGTTAGTTAGTTACGGATAAGATCAGCAAAATATAACTCATCATTGTTGCATCATTACTCCTTATATTTTGGGGGCAATTGTTAGGGCAGGATTTTTAATGACCTGTGATCCTTACATGATATCCTAATAGTGATCCTTACTTCTGTGGCAGATAGTGATCCTCAGAAGAGCTTCAGGATCAGGATCATGGATCATCCTAAGGATCCTTATACTAACGATTGTTCTCTTTGAATTTCGTATTGTTTTGCAGGAGTTAAGAGTTGGACCTGGTCTTGGCAACGTTACTAAGGAATATTCCACGCTTATTTCGCACACGTTTGACCGGAAATGGACGTTGTGGAGAACGTGGGAGCTTGGCACGAATTGCGGATAGTTTGTTAGGCTAGTTAACTTCTATTTTTAAAGGGGGTAACGAGCTAGTAGTTAAAACACTTGGCTATTTTCAGCTACACACACTCGTACATCTGCATTCTTGAGCATTCGGCAAAACACTTCACATTTTTCACACATTCTTGCACATTACACCATAGTGATCCTTGTACCTAGGTCGTTACTATCCGAAGTTGTAAACATTGGTTGGTTAATTTGAACTTGGTGATCGGTAGTTTCCATCACCCGAGATTTTTTATGCCAGAGATCATTCATTGATCAAGGGCTTTTTCCTCGTATAAATCTTTGTGTCACTTGTGCAATTTACATTTAAGTGATCCTTATCATTGTTCATCATTTCAAGCATCATTCCCCATAACTAAGAGTTTGGTTGCATTATCCTCGTTAGATTTTTGACCAAAACATATATATATATACATATATACGTATACATATATGTATATACATATATATATATATGTATATACGTATATACGTATATATATATATGTATATACATATGTATATATATATATATATGTATATACATATATACATATATATATATATATGTATATACATATATATATATACATATATATATATATATATATCCACAAGAGACGTGCAATTTAAGGGGGAACGACAGAAGCAAAACAAAAGGCATGCGACAATTAGAGAGTTTGAGGGCAGCAAGGAGTGGGGCACAACATTATTTTTATTAAGAGGGCCATATTATTTTACTTGGGGGCGGCTAGGAATTGGAGTGGAGATCATCTGAGAAATAAAAAAGCCATATATACGAATTGGAAGATCAGACGAGCAAGAGCAAGGTGGACGAATTTTAGAAGGCATCATTAACAAAGTTATGAAATTCTTGAATTAGTGAAGACTGGGAAGCTTTGAATTCATGGGATCTACTCGGGTTCTTTTATTTTCTAGTTTCTTTTATTCCATGTCAATGAATTCATCATTTAAACTTTGTGTTTTTATTTTTTAGGACCATGCTTCTTGGCTAAATTTCTAAACTATCTAGGTTGCGATGAACTCTTGATTTAACTATGTGTTTTTATCGTATGTTAGTGTGTTTTATGGGTTTATCTTAAAAAGTAACAAACTTTGGAATACTGATTTAATGTGTATGCGTATTATATCTTGTTTTAAATCTGATCACATGTTTCACTTGCGTTTTTGTGGATGCCTTCCATGTATGAATGCTAGTTAGGTCATGGACTGTGTGTTAGTGACTAGTTTGCAGTAATAGGCCAATTTTCTGTAGGAACTGTGATTAAGGTTTTTAATAGGATTTAATATTCTACCAATCTTTATATCCGAGAGGTGAGAGATTGTTGGTTTGTCTTTTATGTTAGATTGCTAGGGTTAGGTAATTCGAGAGAATATCTCCTTAGTTTACCTTTCATTATTTGCTTACCGAATTAAATCAAGTTCCTTAGTTGCCTTAGACTTTCCGCTGAGAGGTAGTTAGTCACTTAAGGGCACTTTTCTAGATAGTTAGATAACCGAGAGGGAGTCTAGTCAACCCGTAGTCTTAACAGCCATTTAGAGTTCCATAAGTGTCTTCCTGAGAAGGGTCGAGGGTCCTGTTTGGTTTTTCTTAAGGTTTAGCATCTAAAGATCCTGGTTCCATAACACATTAGCATTCGATAGAAACCATACGATATCAATTGGGATTCCAACCTAGGTAGTTGTTCGTCATCTCTGATCGCAATCTTCATCTAAGTCGCGTCTTAGTTCTTTAGTTTAATTAGTTTATTTTAATCGTACGTTTAGGATATTTAGAAACCCCCCCTAAACATAAAAACAGTTAGAGTCTGTGTAATCTAAGTCTAGATAGAGTCGTAAACGTAACTGGAGAGTCTCGTGGGTTCGATACTCGGACTTAATTAGGCTATACTTCATTGATCAGTACACTTGCCGGTTGTGTGGTCTAGGTTAGAGAGTCTTAGTTTTATAAAATTAAAATTTAGGTGTCTAAATTAGGGTTAATTTAGTTTATATTTATTTGATCACTTTTAGCACATCAGACATACATCGAGATTATATTTTCTCGGAATCACATTCATACATGTATGTGCAAGGACTAAAAATGAAAATTTCCATCTCCCCAACTACTTTCTTTAATGTGCTAACTGTAACAATACGGATACTGACTATCGAAATATTAACAGGACCATTGTGACACCCTAGGCAATCCCACATCGGCCGTGGCCAGGAGAGATCCTCGGTTCTTAAGGAATGCCCTGCCTCTTAAATCACCAACGTGTTTTGGGCTTAGTTGGCTGTGGAGCACATGAAAACTTCACAGTTAAGCGTGCTCAGGTGGAAGTAGTACCAGGATGGGTGACTTCCTGGGAAGTCTCCACAAGAGCAACCAAAAACAAATTCGTGAGTTCCTGGATGGGCAACCCATCGGGGGCAGAGCGGACAATATTGGTGATGAGAGGGGCCGGATGTTACGAATGGTATTAGAGCCACTCCTGTGCCGTTCGGGATGATGGGGGCAAACCTTATCGAGGACGATGAGTCCCTAAGGGGGGGGGGTGATTGTAACAATAGGGATACTGACTATCAAAAGATTAATAGGACCATTGTGACACCCTAGGCAATCCCACATCGGCCATGGCTAGGAGAGATCCTCGGTTCTTAAGCAATGCCTTGCCTCTTAAATCACCAACGCGTTTTGGGCTTAGTTGGCTATGGAGCACATGAAAACTCCACAGTTAAGCGTGCTCAGGTGGAAGTAGTACCGGGATGGGTGACCTCCTGGGAAGTCTCCATATGAGCAACCAAAAACAAATCCGTGAGTTCCTATATGGGCAACCCATCGAGGGCACAACGGACAATATTGGTGATGAGAGGGGTCGCGTGTTACACTAACCTCCAACCAACTCATTTAATACCCCACACCCACCTTCTAACCTCTAACCAACTCATTTAATACCCCTCCTAACTCCCAACCACCTTCATTTAAACCCCAACCACTTAACCCTCTTATAAATACCAACCCTAACACCTTCCAAACACTTACACCACCTCCAAATTACTTCCAAACTCTCTCAAATCTCCAAGATTTTCAACTTTGGGCAATAAGTTCAAGAACGAAAATTGGTAACTTCGGTGTTCCAACAATTCAAGACTCATCAAACTCACTAAGTGGAAATTTCTTCGCAAACCATGAGTATACTTGACCCTTTTTACGCTTTAATGCACTTTTGGGTGTAACATGTTTCAACTATCAAATTCACCATATACATAATCAAACATATTCCATTACTCAATCCACCAAACATGCTATTTGTTATGCTTAGTTTGTTTATGCTAGAATACATACATGCACTATATTTGTCATTAACTTACCTAGCCCACCTTAACAATTATAGTGCTATAGGAGTAGCACACCACCTGACGGGATATTGTTAAGTCAACATACTTACGGTCTCGATTACTTCGGTGTCGAGGGATGCGCATTATACTTACGGTCTCATTCACTCCGGTGAGGATGGATGCACATTATTCTTGTGGACATTCGGGTTTGGCCTATTTTATGCATGATAGCTACAACTTTGTATATAAATTGCCATGTTGGATTTGAGACAAACTTTTATTATATTATGCTAGTACTCAAAACTTGTATACTCGCCAATACTTTTGTATTGAACTATACTATAAAACATGTTGCAGGATTATGATGATGATGAAGATGTACGGAACTTAGCAGTGTCACACCCCGACCACGTAAAACAACAAAACGTGGCAGAAACGTCAGGGAGTGTTGTAACAGAATCATTGTTTCACAACAATGGATTAAACAGTTTCGTTTTATTGAATTAAGTGTATTGTATTACATTGGAATTTGAAACAAAACATGTACAAATAGTCTTGTATCTTTTAATGTCACTAAGGCCTCGTCCAATCCTATGCGAGAGTACACAAATATCATCATCAAGCATCATCAACTATTGTACCTGAAACACATGTGAAAATAGGTACGTCAGCATAAAAATGCCGGCGAGTACATAGGTTTTGTTTGAGTTTCAGATTCATGGCTCGTTTTACATATTGCAATACTTATTTAAAAACCTTGTTTTGAAAAGTATAGTGTTGCGACATAATTAACCAACTCAATTCAAATTGGTTGCAGTTTATAAAATCTCGTAGCCATGATTCTTAACTCCAAAACATTTGTTTAATTAAATCCAGATTGTAAATCGTTTTTGGATTAAAAACTCGAATAGTATATATATATATATATATATATATATATATGGTTGGAAAAACCTTGTAATATAACTTTGTTTTGTTAACCATTGCCCAAGTGATCTAGATAGCGCAACGACATATAATGTATTAAAAGCACTTATATATAGGAAGTACTAGCGGCGTATCCACCATGCTTTTAACACATTACACCCGCCCCGTTACCTAATCACTTCCCTTACCCAACGGTTCAAACAGATTTCAAACAGTTCATGGCAATCAACAGTTACAAACGGTTCACATAGTCAAGTAGTCACAAACGGTTCACATAGTCAAGTAGTCACAAACGGTTCACATAATCAAGTAGTCACAAACGGTTCACATAATCAAACGGTTATAAACGGTTTACATAGTCCAACGGTTCACCTAATCAACGGTTACAAACGGTTCACATAGTCAAAAGGTCACAGACGATTCACATGATCAACGGTTACAACGGTTCAAAATGTAAAACAATGTGTCCATATGCTGCTGGATGAGCATATGCGACAAAATGTAGTATATGGGAATCAATGTACTAGCATGTTAAGTGAACATACATAGCAAAACATAATGAAATCATGTACTATAGTGTACTAATGAACATAGCAAGTATAGAACATGAAAAACATGAAAGTAACAAGTAGGCACATGTGTTCCACCCCAAAACAGTTTGAAAACAGTAAAAGAGGGGACTATGTACTCACTTGAGGGTGCTTAGAAGTCTTGAACAACAACCAAGCAAAGCTAGAGGGATCACGGAATCACACGGCACCCTATATAGGTAACTATGTAAATAACCGGACCTAAATCGGGAGATCGGATAGAATGAGGTCTTGTAAACCAAATGAGTGTTGGAACTCATGTGATATGGTTTAACAATGCCTACATACTAAAATGAAACCTAACTTAAGTGCTTTCGACCCATTGCGACCCATTAAGGTAGCTTACGCTACTTAACGCGTCGTGCGCGCAAACGCGCGTTCGAGACGTCTAACTAGTCCTATGACAAGTGTTATATGCCTAAACATATTTATTTATGTTGAATAATCAGTTATGTGACAAAAGTTTAGGTTACATATGCTTAAAATCCAATTATGCATGAAAAGGGCATTTTGGTAATTTACCTAAGGCATATAAACTACCTATCATACAACTACTTAAACTAGGTGACCATAAGGTATAACCTTGGGAGGTTATTCCCTATGCAACTATGGTCACTAATCATGCTTGGTCGGATTGTAATGATCGACCAAACGGGTCGAGTTCGAAAGTCTAAGCGGTGGTTTAGACCGCTTGACTTACGACTCTAAACAAACACTAAACTAAAAGTGACGTGCTAAGCATGTTAAAACATGCTTAACTAAGTTAGAAAACAGGTTTTTGATATCAAAACAATGTGTTTTGATACCAGGAGTAGTTTGGTTGCAAAATACGCATAAATGCGCATTCTGACCGAAACTACGACTCGTCACTACACCTAGTCAACGTGGTAATCAGTAGGTATAGTCACTAAGGACTATAACCATCGTGATTACAATCACGTTGCAAAGTTTAAACGAACTTCGTGTTGAGCAACTCCTGGTCAAAGCAGAAAGTCAAACACAGTTTGGCTTTCGGACTCGAAAAGCGATAAAAGAATGAAGGAATACTTACAAAGGGTCCAAATAGATTTGGTTCCAAGTATTCTCAGGTAGGTAGTGAATAATCACAACCACTTAGAGAAATCTCAGACCAAATGTGCAGAAAATGGAATGAGGGCCATGCTATATATAGTTTTCGCAAAACCGTTAAGATCATTTCTTGGAGAAGAGGGAATGATCTAGGCCTTACAAGTGTTAGAGAATGATTGGGGGACTTGTTCACCACAAAAATCAGCCCACAGCATGAAAAACCATGGATCAAAACCATTGGAACAAGTGGGAATGACCAGATTCAATGTTTCTGCAATTCTGATGTGCTGGGCACTGCTTATGGACCATAAAAAAGGTCCATACGGACCGTAAGGGACCTGCAGACCAGCAACTTTCAAAAATGACAGATTTAGCCCCTGAAGCCCCAAACTTGGTTTCCGATGCATTTTTGACACGTTTAAGCCCCGTTAACCCCATTTCAAAGCTCTAAAATGAAGTTAAAGTTTAGGGAACTTAAAATGTGCCCAAAAATATCTCAGATGTCAGCTCGTTTGGTCGTACGGTTGCGTTGTTCGGTTAATTACGACGGAAGTCGTAACGAACGCAAAAACGATCCAAATTAAGCGACGAATGAAATTTTCTCATGCCAAACACTAAAATAAAATATTTTAATGCCTACATAAATTTTTGGATGTCCGGATGTATTCAGAACGTAAGATATGCGCGAAAATGCAAACTTATGCACTTTTTGACGCTTTTAGTCCCTGAATGAGCAAAAAGTTTATTTTAGCACACCGAACCCCTCAAAGCCTATTTCTAAGCTATGTAAAGGATTCTTAGGGTGTGTTTAACTTATGATCAATTTATGAATTGTTCGTTACAGTACAAATCGGCATACTTTCACAGTTTGTCGAATTTAGTCCCTGTAAGCGAATAAACTTGATTTCGGCATACCAAACCATCCAAAACTTATTTCTAAGTTATGTAAAGGTTATTTAAGGTATGTTAAGCCTATGTCACTATTCCGGAGTGTTTGTTGTATTAAACTAGTTATATTTATGTAACGCCTCGTCTTTTAAAACTTACCTTAGTTAGAATGTTCGTGTACATTCCTTTTTTTTTTTTGGAAACTGAGACCTGTAGTATCGTATTCGTAATTCGTAGCTTTAATCATGATAAAATTTGATCATCTTGTTTGAATTATACTTCGATCAATCACATTTGTTTGCACATTCAATTCCTATATTAACTGGTATATATTTGTAATAATAACGCACGATCAAACCCTCGTGTTTTACATTTATATATATATATATATATATATATATATATATATATATATATACACTTTATACATAGAAATATTTAAGATTATATTTACAAGTATCCAATCTATTTTATATATACGTTAGTTCTCAGATATACGGTGTTTATAAGTAAAATACCCCAAATATACATAGCTAGATAGTAAATTTCAACCATTTTTCTTGAGTGGGTCGAGCCCGCTATCTCTATAGAATAAGATGTTGTTGCTATATATTATAAAAAAACTACATAATATAATATGTAAGAAATGAATTCTATAAAAGATGGTGGCTAGTTAAGATTTTTGAAAACTTATCTAGAGCTAAAAATGACAAAGCCAAAGGAACTTACAACTTTCACTACAAAAGGGTACAAAACATTCTTGCATTCTTGTTTTAGCTATATGTTGTATAAATTATAATATGCCTTATTTACATTAAAAAGAAAGGGGAATGTAGAGGCCAAAGTGGACATCAAATGAAACCGGGTAGCTGGTCATGGCCAGCAAAGTGGCCCACCAAATGGGTTGCTCCACAGCCATTGGACCATTTTTTTTTTGGTGTTTCCATCTCCCAACCAACCCCATAACTACACTTTAAACTTAACCCTAATCCTCCATTTGTTTACAATCAGCCGTTACACCCTTTATTTTTACTCTATTCCTACTTCAAATGACAAACCCCAGCTCCGTCCCAATACATACGCACACAAACATGGACAGAACCTCATTTCTCCGGCGACGATGACGGCGGAGGTACGACGGCAAGGCAGCGGCGGCGGAGCTCTGGTGAGACTTTTCACGGTGGTTCATCGGTGAAACCCCTCTAAGTCGACCCTCCCGAGTCCGATTCCGGTGTCGGTTTCATCATCGGAGCACCGGAAGTGATGTTTTCTTGTCCGGCCGCCACGAACCAGGAACACGATGGGGATTGTTTTTTTGTCATTGTTCGGTATACTTCTCTTCCCTTCATCTAATTTCATTCTTATCCTAGGAAAAAAAAAAGAGATATTGCTGGTATACTCTTCAATTATTAAATATAATAATAAGTTTGTTCATTTTCTCATCACAATTAACGTATATTATTCATCATTTTATGATAATTTATTAGTTGTTATCAATAAATTTTAAAACTGTATTTATAGTTCATAAATACTATTTATTTCATTGCCAGATTCATATTTATTTAACAGTATATACCTATTGTGTTAAAACACCAAACAACCTTTCAAGTTATCTTTTCAAATGCATTCCCATTTATGTTATACGTCAAATGTCATTTTATTCATTCTTTTTTTTTTCTTTAAAAACCCCTAAATCCAAAATGTTATTGATAGTGTATTTTTTTTCCTTATAAACCCTATATAAATTACAGTTTCTAAACTCTTTTTCCATTTTATAATAAAACCCTTAATAACATTTATAGTTATCAGTTTGTTTATTTATTTAAAAGAACTAAATTTTATTAACAACATAAAGTTCAGCTTACATATCTAAATAGCTAGATCACGAACCATAAATATTAGGATTTTTATCTAACTTGTAAATATTAACAAGGTCATTATTTTAAATATTTAGGTTAATCGCTATCGTTCGTTCTCTTGTTTTCCTAACCTTAAGTCCTTACTCGTGCGTTACTTACAAGAAATCGCAACGCAACCAATGTGAGTATACTCGATCCCTTTTTGTTTTAAACACTTTTGGGATGCAACATGTATTCTATATCAAAAACACTTGACACTTGACACTTGAAGCTTATTTGAAACATACTCTATCCATTTAAACATGAAACATGAAACTTGTGATACTTGAGACTTTTATGCTATGTGAACGTTTAATCCCTGTGTGTAGTTCCGCCTTAACAATGGTAGCGCTATAGGGGTAATGCACCTCCCCGTTAGTCTTTGGGGTATTGCTAGGATGAGACATATAACCTCCCGTTAAACTTTGGGAAAGGCACTTAACGCATTGGAAACTTGGGCTATCACTTGGACTGCGTTAGCTAGCATGGTGAAACTTGTTATATGTTTTTGTGTTGGATATGAGTCTTTAAACGTATAAACTATTATGCTATGTATTCAAACTTGTATGCTCGCCAACATTTTTTTGTTGACATTATTTTAATACATGTTGCAGGTTGATAGTCGCAGTGAATCAAGAATCAAGCTAGGGTGGACTTAGAAACACACGTAGTTAAATAAACAATGTTGAAACTTGAATTGATTGTATTTGTGTTTTGGATCAATGTTTGACAATTTAGCATTTATAAAATTTGATTTAATCTATATTGTCACAATTAGTGTTATGATGCTTTTGAGCGATTTGTTCGTCTCATCCCGATGTTTCCGCCATCGGTTGGGGTGTGACAATTTACGCATCAGATCGCGTAACCTTCCAGAAAGTGATTTAAAGCCCGAAATCGAACAAGAACTGATATGTGCAAATGATACACATATTTTCACAAATCCCAAGTATGAAACACAATATTTCATTGGTTTAGTATTTGTTTGATGGTCACAGTGACACAGGTATCACAGTCTCCCCTACTTTAGGAAATTTTGTCCCGAAATTTATTCATAGGAGTCTGTCTGTGACGCTGTGTTAAATAACCACCAGAGATATATAAGGCATAATCCTGTCATTTCCTTAACGGACATTCTTCAGAAACGAAAATGAACAAACGGAGTCATTTTCAATAAATGCTTCATTAGAAACGGAAATGAAAAGGATTAAACAAACGGATATTCATTTCCTCAACGGATAATCTTCAGAAACGAAATTGAACAGACAGAGTCATTTTCAACGGTTGCTTCCTCGGAAACGGAAATGAAAAGGATAATCAAAAGGGTATTCATTTCGTCAACAGATAATCTTTAGAAACGAAAATGAACAGAACAGAGTCATGTTCAACGGTTGCTTCCTCAGAAACGGAAATGAAAAGGATAATCAAACGAGTATTCATTTCCTCAATGGATAATCTTTAGAAACAAAAATGAACAGACGGAGTCATTTTAAACGGTTGCTTCCTCAGAAACGGAAATGAAAAGGATTAAACAAACGGATATTCATTTCCTCAACGGATAATCTTCAGAAACGAAAATGAACAAACGGAGTCATTTTCAACGGTTACTTCCTCAGAAACGGAAATGAAAAGGATAATCAAACGGATATTCATTTCCTTAACGGATAATCTTCAGAAACCAAAATGAACAGACGGAGTCATTTTCAACGGTTGCTTCCTCAGAAACGGAAATGAATAGGGTTAACTCTAGACACATGACAAAACTTCCTGTGGTTTCTGTGCACTAAATTCCATAATTATGTAGGCCCCCATAATTACGTAATTCCTTGCACAGTCCGCACAGTTCATTTCATAATGTGTAGGGGAAGAAAATCAAACTTGTGATGAGTGTGGCTAGACTACCATAGGGTCCTTTTAATTTGATCGACAAATGATCTCTTTATTTAGACCACCAAGGAGTCTTTTCAGCTATATCATCACATGATATTCCTAACCAGATTTTTGGATAAATCTATTTAACTAGACCACTCAAGGGGTCTAATTATGGAATAGTACTTCATAACCCAAGGGACTTAACTACAACGTAGAAGTCCATTAAGGATTTAAGATAGTACCTTTGGATATCCTACTATGAATCCCTTATACGAAGATATGGAAGATTCTACAAGGATTTGGATAACAAAAATTTGGATCAGACAAAACATAAAAGGGAACACATAAGCACATAATCACATAATTGATTAACTTGACCTTTAATTTGTTATCTTTAGACACGGATATTTAAAGCACACCAGGAATCCAATCCGTGGATTTCGTTTGGCACTTTAATCATAAGAATCTAACTATGGAGATAGAAAGATCTTAATAGGAATTCGGATTTATCCTTATTGAATCGTAATATACGTATTAAGGCATACGAATAATTCAATTTAGGTCTCCGATTTGATTGATAATCATCCATAAGGATCTAATTATGAGGATAGAAAGATCCTATTTTGGAATTTGGAATTTTGTGTAACGAGAGGTGTTTCAACACCTTGCACCAGGCGTGCTTAAGTCGATACACAAGGTAGAAAGTTCATGAGGTTGAGGCGCTAGATATGCCCAGGCGACATATGAAGCAGAATTTGAAGGTTTGAACAACAGCAGGATTTGTAACAACTTTGCTTTGGATTGCAAAGCGGCGCATGTTAACCAAATGTCCCCATTATCCACTGTGGGTACATTTGAAACAGGGTATTTGATTTGGATGATGATGGTGGCATTGATTGCACCAAGGAGCAGTTCCCTTATACGGCTTCATCCCTGAGGCGAGTCATGGTGATAGCTAAATCAACGGTCCTCTGGAGTACGACGCCTATTCGCTGGGTAATTGCAGCACCTGGTTCGGACAATCGAGTCTTGTTGGGATGAAGAGGCATCTTGAAGACAATGGAAGGCATAGGAGGAAACAAGCGAAAGATAGTTAAAAGAGAATGACAACGCATGAAGATTGTGACCATTTGTTTGTTACCAAAGGCAAACAAATGAGACAGAGACTAATCAAAGTAAGTGGGTCAATATAATGTATCGCGAAGACATGCTTGCCTATAAGTGGACACTCACGCCAAGAGTTCCCAGGTAAGAGTGACTGGTCCGATACTGCGGATTTGTACGAACACTCTAGCCTTAGACAGAAGACCCAGGGTACAGGCACCTACTCTTCCAGTTTGCACATGTTCACGCTATCTAGACCCAAACTTTGACGAGATTTTGAATACTTAAAGGGTTCGAAACCTTATAACAAAGGGTTCAAAACCTAGTAATCAATCATCCTAGAACAGATGATTAGTTTTCAAAGCAGATTCAAAATTTATGTTCTTGTTGTGGTTGTCACCTAAGGATAGGCGACGGTATTGTTTTATGACTAAACGAAAGTAAACTCGCGTTAGGGTCCTAGGAAGGTTATAGTCTAGGTCAAAGCATTACTAATAACCTAATTCCCTATAACCATTGGCTCTGATACCAACTTTTCTGTCACACCCCGACCACGTAAAACAACAAAACGTGGCGGAATCGTCGGGGAGTGTTGTAACAGAATCATTATTTCACAACCATGTATTAAACAGTTTCATTTTATTGAATTAAGTGTATTGTATTACATTGGAATTTGAAACAAAACATGTACAAATAGTCTTGTATCTTTTAATGTCACTAAGGCCTTGTCCAATCCTATGTGAGAGTACACAAATATCATCATCAAGCATCATCAACTATTGTACCTGAAACACATGTGAAAATAGGTACGTCAGCATAAAAATGTCGACGAGTACATAGGTTTTGTTTGAGTTTCAGATTCATGGCTCGTTTTACATGTTGCAATACTTATTTAAAAACCTTGTTTTGAAAAGTATAGTATTGCGACATAATTAACCAACTCAATTCAAATTGGTTACAGTTTATAAAATCTCGTAGCCATGATTCTTAACTCCAAAACATTTGTTTAATTAAATCCAGATTGTAAATCGTTTTTGGATTAAAAACTCGAATAGTATATATATATATATATATATATATATATATATATATATATATATATATATCGTTGGAAAAACCTTGTAATATAACTTTGTTTTGTTAACCATTGCCCAAGTGATCTAGATAACGCAACGACATATAATGTATTAAAAGCACTTATATATAGGAAGTACCAACGTCGTATCCACCATGCTTTTAACACATTACACCCGCCCCGTTACCTAATCACTTCCCTAACCCAACGGTTCAAACAGATTTCAAACGGTTCATGTAAATCAAGGGTTACAAACGGTTCACATAGTCAAGTAGTCACAAACGATTCACATAGTCAAGTAGTCACAAACGGTTCACATAATCAAGTAGTCACAAACGGTTCACATAATCAAACGGTTACAAACGGTTCACATAGTCCAACGGTTCACCTAATCAACGGTTACAAACGGTTCACATAGTCAAATGGTCATAAACGGTTCACATGATCAACGGTTAAAACGGTTCAAAATGTAAAACAATGTGTCCATATGCTGGATGAGCATATGCGACAAAATGTAGTATGTGGGAATCAATGTGCTAGCATGTTAAGTGAACATACATAGCAAAACATAATGAAATCATGTACTATAGTGTACTAATGAACATAGCAAGTATAGAACATGAAAAACATGAAAGTAACAAGTAGGCACATGTGTTCCACCCCAAAACAGTTTGAAAACAGTAAAAGAGGGGACTATGTACTCACTTGAGGGTGCTTAGAAGTCTTGAACAACAAACAAGCAAAGCTAGAGGGATCACGGAATTAAACGGCACCCTATATAGGTAACTATGTAAATAACCGGACCTAAATCGGGAGATCGGATAGAATGAGGTCTTGTAAACCAAATGAGTGTTGGAACTCATGTGATATGGATTAGCAAAGCCTACATACTAAAGTGAAACCTAACCTAAGTGCTTTCGACCCATTGCAACCCATTAAGGTAGCTTACGCTACTTAACGCGTCGTGCGCGCAAACGCGCGTTCGAGACGTCTAACTAGTCCCATGACAAGTGTTATATAACTAAACATATTTATTTGTGTTACATAATCAGTTATGTGACAAAAGTTTAGGTTACATATGCTTAAAATCCAATTATGAATGAAAAGGGCATTTTGGTAATTTACCTAAGGCATATTAACTACCTATCATACAACTACTTAAACTAGGTGACCATAAGGTATAACCTCGGGAGGTTATTCCCTATGCAACTATGGTCACTAATCATGCTTGGTCGGATCCTAATGATCGACCAAACGGGTCGAGTTCGAAAGTCTAAGTGGTGGCTTAGACCGCTTGACTTACTACTCTAAACAAGCACTAAACTAAAAGTGACGAGCTAAGCATGTTAAAACATGCTTAACTAAGTTAGAAAACAGGTTTTTGATATCAAAACAAAGTGTTTTGATACCAAGAGTAGTTTGGTTGCAAAATACGCTTAAATGCGCATTCTGACCGAAACTACGACTCGTCACTACGCCTAGTCAATGTGGTAATCAGTAAGTATAGTCACTAAGGACTATAACCATCGTGATTACGATCACGTTGCGAAGTTCAAACGAACTTCGTGTTGACCAACTCGTGGTCAAAGCAGAAATTCGAACACAGTTTGACTTTCGGACTCGAAAAGCGATAAAAGAATGAAGGAATACTTACAATGGGTCCAAATAGATTTGGTTCCAAGTATTCTCAGGTAGGTAGTGAATAATCACAACCACTTAGAGAAATCTCAGACCAAATGTGCAGAAAATGGAATGAGGGCCATGCTATATATAGTTTTTGCAAAACCGTTAAGAACATTTCTTGGAGAAGAGGGAATGATCTAGGCCTTACAAGTGTTAGAGAATGATTGGGGGACTTGTTCTCCACACAAACCAGCCCATAGCATGAAAAACCATGGATCAAAACCATTGGAACAAGTGGGAATGACCAGATTCAATGTTTCTGCTATTCTGATGTGCTGGGCACTGCTTACGGACCATAAGCAAAGGTCCATACGGACCGTAAGGGACCTGCAGACCAGCAACTTTCAAAAATGACAGATTTAGCCCCTGAAGCCCCAAACTTGGTTTTCGATGCATTTTTGACACGTTTAAGCCCTGTTAACCCCATTTCAAAGCTCTAAAATGAATTTAAAGTATAGGGAACTTAGAATGTGCTAAAAAATATCTCGGATGTCGGCTCGTTTGGTCATACGGTTGCGTTGTTCGGTTAATTACGACGGAAGTCGTAACGAACGCAAAAACGATCCAAATTAAGCGACGAATGAAATTTTATCATGCCAAACACTAAAATAAAATATTTTAATGCTTACATAAATTTTTGGATGTCCGGATGTATTCAGAATGTAAGATATGCGCGAAAATGCAAACTTATGCACTTTTTGACGCTTTTAGTCCCTGGATGAGCATAAAGTTTATTTTAGCACACCGAACCCCTCAAAGCCTATTTCTAAGCTATGTAAAGGATATTTAGTGTGTGTTTAATTTATGGTCAAGTTCCGAATTGTTCGTTACAGTACAAATTGGCATACTTTCGCAGTTTGTCGAATTTAGTCCCTTATAGCGAATAAACTTGATTTCGGCATACCAAACCATTCAAAACTTATTTCTAAGTTATGTAAAGGTTATTTAAGGTATGTTAAGCCTATGTCACTATTCCGGAGTGTTTGTTGTATTAAACAGGTTATACTTACGCATCAGATCGCGTATAACCTTCCAGAAAGTGATTTAAGGCCCGAAATCGAACAAGAATTGATATGTGCAAATGATACACATATTTTCACAAATCCCAAGTATGAAACATAATATTTCATTGGTTTGGTATTTGTTTGACGGTCACAATGACACAGGTGTCACAAGTAGGATGCCTAGAAACACATTTTAAACTTTAAATACTTGTTGTAATGTAATTGATTTTGTTTCAACTTGTTGTATTCAATATCAAACAATGTAATTGATTATTTTAGCAATGAAATGAAATTTCTTATTAAATATTTGTCACATTTAGCGTTATGAAGTCTCAAGCAATCTCGTTCATCTCACTCCAATGTTTCCGACATCGGTTGGGGTGTGACATTTCTCAAGCTTAAAATCTTCACGAATGGGGAGGAAGTGTGTCACACCCCAACCGATGGCAGTAACATCGGAGTGAGACGAACGGGATTGCTCAAAAACTTCATAACATTATGTGACAATACATTAATTCAAAACCGATTTCATTTCATAATAATAATTGTCAAGTACATCATATAAAATTCAAATTTACAACATAGAAAAGACAAAATACAACAAGTTCAACAGAATGAGATAACAATTCTAGTAATTTAAAGATGCGTTTCTAGTGTCGTCCCTAACATCATCAACCTGCAACATGTTAAAAAGTATAGCTCAACACAAAAAGCATTGGCAAGTAAACAAGTTTTAAGTATATGGCATAAGTATAAAAATGTTAAACGAATCCACATGGCAAACTAAGTTATTCAAGATTAGCGTAAATCTAGCATGTGATAAACAAGTCAAACCAAAGTTCATGCAAGTAACAGATTCTTAACATTACCCAACGTTCACCGGCGGTGCGTTACTCCTATAGTGCTATACATGTTAAGGTAGGCTTGATCGAAGTTAATGACAAGTTCAATCACAAAACGAACTAACCTAGATAGATGTATCAAGTAGAACGTATGCATGCATGTATTGGATTGTTTGTGCATGAAGATGAAGTTTAAGTGTTGTGATTTTAATAAGCTAACATGTTGCACCCAAAAATGTGTAAAACGTAAATGGGTCAAGTGTACTCAGGGTTTTGCAAGCTTCAAACTTGACAATCCCGTGAAGAGTTGTTTGTTGAGGTTGAAATCACCAAGTCACCCTACATAGGGAAACAAGGTGTGTAAGTTTATGGAATTGGAATGGAAGATTCGGACATGGAATTTAAAGTATTAAAAGTATGTATAGAAAAATAATATATAGTTCTAAGAGCTCGTTTATGACACCATGTTAAGTGGTTTCATGAGTCCCAAATTGCCCATTGGAATCATAACAAGTATCTTAGAATTTTAGATATGTTAGCCTAGGTTTATGACAATAATCATAAGTTGATTATCATCACAAATTCAGCCATGCTTTATATAGTTTATATACTTATTTGGTCATAATAATAATTGCCTAAACTAAGTCCAATCAAGAATATCATGTATTATCATGTATGTCAAGCGTGGAGGTTAAAATATCATTATACGATTCACCGCTACATAAACCACCACGAAGATGGTTCGGAGGGTCATGAATAGCAAAAAAACAAACCTATCTAACAATGCTCAAGTGACTAAGTACACTACAACCCGGGTGTGCCCACACATCATGGAAAGAATGAACTAAGTGAGGATGGCTAGACGGGGCTAAGGTACTTTGATTCTAGTAAGTCACAAGAGTGTTCATACACAAGGTTCAAATGAAGGAGTGGAACTTAGTTTTAGAAAGCCAAGGCTTCCATTTGTTCAGACTTCACAAGTTCATCATATGGAAGATGATGACTTGTGCTTGTTTTCATCATTCGATTACCATCTATGAACAGAAATAAAATGGGTGTTTGAACCCAAAACTTTGATGGAGATCACCTCAACACAAACCCACAACCATAGACTAAGTTGTGAGCTTGGTGGGAACAAGATTCCACCAAGTTTCTATAAAAAACATGAAGATACAAAAAGATAAAAACAAGCAGAAAGTTCACTGCACTTTAGGCCTCAAATATGGTGAGGTTTCACTTTAGTTTGCCCAAGTAAACTTGTGAAAACCTTCCTAGAGGTTATCCAAGTGTTTTAGAAGAAAGAACAAGAAAGAAATAGAAGAAGAAGTTAGTTAGAACTCACTTAGAAACTCAGAATGTTTCTGCTGGAAGTTGCTAAAAAGAAGCTGAGTTTAGGAGTGTTTTGAGAGTGTTTTCGAGCTTGTAAAGTGGTAAAATGGATGGGGAAGTGGGATATTTATAATTGGGGAATTAGGGTTAAGGTAGTTGAGCATTAAAGATAGTTAGTTGGGGGTTAAACAATTAAAAAAAAGACTTAAACAGCCTTTAACAGCAGCGATCAGACTTGGCAGCTTATAATTTTTTTTATTTTTTTTTGACATTATAAGCCAGGTATTTGTGTTATATGTTATGTATTTAAGATGTTCAATGTATAATCTAACATGTTTAGGTCTAAAATGTATATAAGACATGAATTCAAATGCTAAATAAGTATGTAAACCTGACTGTGGCGTCGTAAGAAATAATGTGAAGTATGGAAATGATTAAACCAGTATATGTATGTGTAGAATGTTCAAATCGCGTATTTCCGATTAATTGTTTGCATGTTAAACATGTTCACGATATGAATATGCAACAGACTTTTCGTTGAATCAAACGTATAAGTGTATGAAATGAATGTACGAACAATGTATGTTTCACATAAACGATCAATTTTATTATAATCAAGTCTCAGATTTACAACGATTTGAAATAGGATACGATTACAAGAAAAACAACTTTCCAAAAATAGAATTACAAGACACGCTTCCTAAATAAGGAAAGTTACGAGAAAGCAGGGCGTTACAGTCTCCCCTCCTTTAAGAAATGTCATCCCAAAATTTAGGAAGATGCAACGAACAGATGCGGATACTTAGTCTTCATATCACTTTTGAGTTCCCAAGTAAACTCAGCGCCACGTTTTGCTTCCCATCGAACCTTAACGATAGGAATTCGACTACGCCTTAATTGCTTGACTCATCGGTCCATGATCTCGACAGGTTTCTCCACGAAGTGCAAGGTCTCGTTGATTTGAAGATCTTCGAGTAGAACTTGAAGTCCTTCTTTAGCTAGACATTTCTTTAGATTTGAGATGTGAAAGGTAGGATGCACATTGTTGAGTTCTTGAGGTAGGTCCAGTCGATACGCTACCTTACCAATCCTTTCGAGAATCTTGAAAAGACCTACATAGCAAGGAGAGAGCTTTCCTTTTTTACCAAATCGAACTACGCCCTTCCATGGGGATGCCTTGAGAAGTACAAAGTCACCTACTTCGAATTCCAAAGGTTTGCGACACTTGTCAGCGTAACTCTTTTGTTGGCTTCTGGTTTTCAGCAAGTTATCTTGAACCTGTAAAATCTTGTCCTTCGTCTCTTGTATAAGCTCAGGACCGGTTATTTGAGCTTCTCCGATCTCGTGCCAACAAATAGGCGAACGACACTTACCACCATTCAATGCCTCGAAAGGTGCCATTTGAATTCTCGCGTGATAACTGTTATTGTACGCGAATTCCATCAAAGGAAAGTGCATATCCCAGTTGCCACCAAAATCGATTACGCATGAACGAAGCATATCCTCTAGAGTTTGGATCGTACGCTCGGTTTGACCGTCAGACTAAGTTTGAAAAGCACTGCTAAGGTTAAGAAAATTACCCATAGCGGATTGAAATGTTTGCCAAAGACGAGAAGTGAAGCAACCATCACGATCAGAGATGATGTCAATGGGGATACCATGACGACAAATGATTTCATCAGTGTATATACGAGCCAATTTCTCAACTTTGAAATCTTCATGAATGGGGAGAAAGTGAGCGGATTTGGTCAATCGATCAATGATCACCCAAATACTGTCATGACCAAAAGATGTACGGGGAAGCTTAGTAATAAAGTCCATTGCAATGCTCTCCCATTTCTAGACAGGAATTTATGGTTGTTCGAGCAAGCCAGAGGGCCGTTGATATTCAGCTTTAACCTTTGAACAAGTGAGACATTTCAAAACGAAGGTGGCGATATCTTTCTTCATTCCAGGCCACCAATAGGATGTATGCATATCGTGGTACATCCTCAGCACCAGGATGAATAGAGTACCTAGATTTGTGTGCCACCTTCATTACAAAATCTTGAAGGTTATCACGATTAGGAATCTAGATGCGATTGAGATGATATAAAATACCATCGGATTTGGACACAAGACTCTCTTCAGCACCACATTGCATCTCATTGTAGAGGTTACCCTCATTAACAGATGCGTATTGAGCTTCACGAATACGGTTTTGAAGATCGTTGACGAGTTAGAAACAACGAATACCCTTGACATGAGTTTTACAACTAAGTGCGTCGGCCACGACATTCGCCTTACCTGGATGGTAGCGGATTTCACAATCCTAGTCATTTAACAACTCTACCCAAGGACATTGACGCATGTTCAGTTCCTTTTGGTTGAAGATGTGCTGTCGGTGAAGACCACACACTTAGCACCATAAAGGTAGTGTCGCCATATCTTCAAGGCAAAAACAACTGCACCAAGTTCAAGGTCGTGCGTAGTGTAGTTCTTTTCATGTATTTTGAGTTGCCTCAATGCGTAAGCGATAACCTTGTCTCGTTGCATAAGGACACAACCAAGGCCAAGGTTTGAAGCATCGCAATACACGACGAAGTCATCGTTACCATCAGGAAGAGCGAGGTGTCACACCCTAACCGATGGGGGAAACATCGGGGCGCGGCACTAAGCGTTCAGATTGCTCAAGAGTTTCCATAACACTATTACTTGCAATATAGATTAATTAAATTTAAAGCATTGTCTAAAAGTCAATCACGATCAACCACCACATAAAGTATCAAATTACATCAAAACTCAAATATTGTTCAAAATTCCTGATTTAACTAGGTGAGTTTCTAAGCATCATCCTAGCTTGTTCCTTCAGTGTCCAAACTTATCAACCTGCAACATGTATTAAAATACTATCAACAAAATGTTGGCGAGTATACAAGTTTGAGTGCATAATGGCATAATAGTTTTAAACGTTCCAAAACTCGTATCCGCCATGAAAATATATAACAAGTTTCACCATGCTAAGCTAACGCAGTCCCTATGTAACACGCATTTCCAACGCAATTAACATAACAATCCCAAGAGTCTAGCGGGAGCTATAAACGTTCATTGCCTTTCCCAAAGTCTAACGGGAGGTTTGATCTTAACAATACCCAAGAGAATAGCAGGCGGGGCGTTACAACCTATAGCATATGCATAGTACCATAATTGTTAAGACATGTCACATACGAGGATTAAACGTCATATATCATGTAAGTCTCAAGTTTCACAAGTATCCTGTTTTCATGTTACTACAGATAGAGTATGTTTCCAAACATGGTTCAAGTATCATGTGGCATGTTTATAGAATACATGTTGCATCCCAAAAGTGTTTAAAACAAAAAGGGATCAAGTATACTCACAGTGGGTGCTAAGTATCAACACCGACTAACTGGATCGAAGGGAGCGCTGGAGTTTGCCTGATTATAGTATAACACTATGAGTGTCGAACAGAATGTCGAATCGTGCGAATATCATGTACAAGTGTCTGACAGGTTTCCTGACCAGATGTTCATCCGGACGGATGGTCATCCGGTCAGATGACCATTCGCCCGGATGGAACCCATTCGGTCGGACGGTCGTTCGATCAGTGGGTAATGCTTGTGAACTGATAAAATTTCAAGTGTTGAGATCATAGTGTCCTGTAAAACAACAAGTGTAATGATAATCAGACCCTCTGGACGGATGGTCATCTGTTCGGATGGCCATCTGGACAGACGATCAGTGATGTATTTGCAAATGGTTTCAACTTTTGAAGTTTTGGTTGTAGTATAAGATCAAGTCGTTTGATAGTTTCAAGTCCTGATTAAAATAGTTTAAGTGTTGAAGTCTACAGGGAACAGGTCAGTAGGTCGGACGATCGTTCGATCGGATGAACATCCGATCGGACGATCATTCGATCAGATGAACATCCGATCGGACGATCATTCGACTGTTATGATCTTGTCTCTTTGATAGCTTGGTAAAATAATGTTTACGTTCGAGTTTCATGGAGATGACACAAAAACGTATCATAACAACAGAAACTCACCAAGGCTTAGCTTGTCTGATCGGATGGAGTCACCCCATTTAATCATGGTACTGTTCTTGACGGAGTTCCATGCCTGATTCGTAGATCGGTCATCTTCTCCGGTGGAAACCCGTTTTCAAGCCGACTCCAGACTACGGAACAAGTCTAAAGCCTGTTTGATTTCAGATTTTGTCACACCCCCAAAATCCACATGCGGAGTATCACAACTTGGAGGCGTGACTGACCAGGATCAAGCCACCAATCATATTGAACAATACAATTAAATAATTAAAACCAAACACAATATAATTTGTGTTTCAAAATAAACCAAACATGTCTAAGAAATCAGCGGAAGCATAATGTTTAAAACCAAGGTATAAGTTCAAAAGTATGATAAATATTTAACATGGCATATGACTATCCATGTCCCACAACGTCCACGCCTCCTCGTGCAAGCTCCAAAAGTACCTATTGACCTGCAACGCATGTAACAACGAGTCAACAACAAAGTTGAGTGAGTTCACAGTTGGTTGGTTAGTTTTACCAGTTTGCTTTGATATCATAAGTTGTTTCGTGTACCACGAGTTAACCAGTTCTTTTGTTTCACAAACGATAACCATAATCAGTGGGGGGCTTCCCCTGTGAACCACTAGACCGTACCATATCGACTACTAACGAAATATAAGTTGTGCCCTACATCAGTGTCTATCACCACTGACAGTTTGCCATAGTCCAATAGTACACGCCCGTTCGAACGACACGGTGTGAGGTTTATTAAACCTAATAGCGCTATTAACTAATGACCCGCTCGCCATCGGCCTCGGCGATTAAGTCGATATAAAGAGGAGGGACTTGATGATAGAGTTTTGTCTAGTAAGTCAAGGTTGTTGTCCTACCCAAGGAGGACGAACGTACGTAGTTCTACCCAAGGAGAATACGCATGATTTATAGTGGCATCCTACCCAAGGAGGATGGCCGTACATATCCTACCCAAGGAGGATATGTAGATTCCGTTTTAGTTTATTAACCCATTCCCAACCCTTGGGAATCCCATGCCTTCTAGAAAGTGTGAACTCACCTCGGTTTGCTCGGTAAGATTATTACTCGCTCACAAATAATTCAATCCAATCCTATAGTTTACACGTACACACAATCAATTAACATTCACAAAGTTCGACTAACAGTCAAGATCATCACGTACATGCAAGTAACAACTAACACATAGCGTTTATCAGTTATACAAGCTCATGCAACCATGCTTTACAATTAACAGTTACTTGTATTACCCTTATCAGTTAACATAGTCTTCACTAACCTAGTTAACTACTAACAGAATTAACCGAGTTACTGTGCTTGATTAAACCCTTGACGAAACATACTTGTTTCGTCGTGACTCCCACTAGACGAAACTCCCTGTTTCGTCGTGCATCCCTTCGGCGAAACGCACCCGTTTCGTCGTGATTACCCTCCGGCGAAACTCCCCCTGTTTCGTCGTGATTTGCGTTTCATCCATTAGATCAGTTACGTCGCGTAACTGATGATTACCCAGAAACCCTAACCGCCGATCATCATCACACAGCAAACATACAATCATACAACAATCATCAATACCATTTATCATAACAATCATCATGGAACATAACATCTAGCATGTACCCTAATACACAAAACAACCTTATACAATCAAGATTGCAATCCGTATGTATTTCACTGATAAGACCTATTCAACACAAGTATCATATCAACAGTCATGTCGGCGACAATGTGAATGAATGCTATCTCATGAGATACAAACACATAGTCCTTAAATAACCGATTTGCACAAGAATAGTAAAAACCCTAATCACATGCTTTTCAATCTAAACATTAGTTGTAATCAAAATCATTCAGAAGTCATTGTTTCATTACGATATTTATTCACACAAAGCAACAA
Source organism: Helianthus annuus (assembly GCF_002127325.2). Taxonomy (NCBI): domain Eukaryota; kingdom Viridiplantae; phylum Streptophyta; class Magnoliopsida; order Asterales; family Asteraceae; genus Helianthus; species Helianthus annuus. The sequence continues at coordinate 21,533,772 of NC_035448.2, read as the reverse complement.
GTAGGTCGAATCAATAAACATGACTAACCGGTTAAGATGAAACACAAGAATTTCCTAAAGAGATAATGATGAGAGGTGATGGCTGCCGTAGGAAAGTGGAGGGGATTCTAGGGTTTCGATTCTGCTATTAGTGTGACGAATGAAACGGCAATACATATTAAATATACGCGTAACATACTGGGCCCCCAATGGGCTCCTGCGAAACATTGGGCCGGCGAAACACCTTGTTTCGTCGAGATGTTTGTGACGAAACACTCTTTGTTTCGTCGCTATGGTTTATGACGAATCACCCAATTTCGTCGGTGTGGGTTTTGGCTAAACTCTCATGTTTCATCATATTTGTATAATAATAATAATCATAATCATCATATGTCAAACAGTTCACAATTAATCATATATTCCAATCAACAATGTGTCAAAGATATAATCAACAATAACAGTTACAACTCAACAAATTATACAAACATAGTTGTGAACAATAACGTAAACAATTAACGTGCAGTTAATGTGAAGATGGAGTCTTGGAAACTCGAGTTGTCACATTATCCCCAACTTGAAAGAAATTTCGTCCCGAAATTTAGCATGCAGTTACTGAGGAAGCTAGTTAAGTTGCGTGGTTTACTGGTTTTCCTGGGGTGTCACATCATCCCCCCGTTGATTTGGAATTTCGTCCCGAAATTCTGCAGTAGCTTCAGCTTCAGTAGGGGTTGCACTGTTCTTGAACAACTGGGGATACTTGAGTTTCATTTGGTCTTCTTGTTCCCAGGTGAACTCTGGGCCACGACGGGAGTTCCAACGAACTCGAACAAGAGGTATTCTGGTGTGCTTAAGGACCTTAACGTCTCGGTCTGTAATCTCTACTGGTTCCTCGATGAATCGCAACTGATCGTCAATAGTGAGCTCCTTCAAAGGAACTACGAGGGTCTCATCTGATAGACACTTCTTCAGATTTGACACGTGAAATACGTTGTGAACTCCACTGAGTTCTGCAGGTAGGTTCAACTTGTAAGTGACTTTACAAATTTTCTCAATGATTTCGAACGGTCCGACGTAACGCGGATTGAGTTTGCCTCGTTTACCAAAACGAACTACACCTTGAGTAGTACTCGATCCCCAACCTGGAACTCGAGTGGTTTCCTGTGCTTATCAGCGTAGCTTTTCTGACGGTCACGAGCCGCCGCCATGCGTTGTCGTATCTGTGCAACTCTTTTCCGTTGTGTCTACTACAAGTTCTGGACCCGTGATCTGGCTGTCACCAATTTCTGCCCAGCAAAGAGGTGATCGGCATTTACGCCCATACAATGCCTCAAATGGAGCGGCCTGAATACTGGTGTGGTAACTGTTATTATACGAAAACTCCACCAACGGGAGATGTTTTTCCCAGCCGTTGCCAAAATCAATCACACATGCCCTAAGCATGTCTTCAAGGGTTTGAATGGTGCGCTCGGACTGCCCATCCGTTTATGGATGATAAGCGGTGCTCATGTCTAAACGTGAGCCAAAAGACTTGTGCATTGCTTTCCACAGCTCAGAAGTAAAACGCGCATCACGATAAGATATAATGGAGGTTGGCACCCCATGCCTCGAAACCACTTCCTTTAAGTAAACGTCTGCTAGAGTAGAAAACTTGTCTGTTTCTTTGATAGCCAAGAAGTGTGCGGACTTAGTCAATCGATCCACTATCACCCAAATAGTGTCATTTCTGCGTTGAGATCTAGGCAGGCCAGTAACGAAATCCATGGAAATTTGCTCCCATTTCCATTGTGGTATCTTTGGTTGTTGAAGTAGGCCTAATGGTTTCTGGTATTCAGTCTTGACTCTCGCACAAGTCAAACATTTGTCAACGTAGGTTGCTATGTGGGCTTTCATACTAGGCCACCAGTAAGTAGTCTTTAATTCGTGGTACATCTTATCCATCACTAGCTCGCGTAAGTTTCCATAATGTGGGACCCAGATGCGTCCTGTTACATAGTAGGCACCGTCTTCCTTTTGTTCTAACCGTTTCCTTGATCCGCGTAGGGCCTCAGCCCTGACGTTTTCTGGTTTCAATGCTTCTACCTGAGCATCTCGTATCTGGGAAGGAAGACTAGACTGAATGGTGAGTTGTAATGCACGCACGCATTTAGGTGTGGGCTCCTTTCGACTGAGGGCATCGGCCACCACATTGGCTTTGCCCGGATGGTACTTGATCGCGCATTCGTAGTCATTCAAAAGCTCGACCCATCGACGTTGACGCATGTTTAATTCCTTTTGTTTGAAGATATGTTCGAGACTCCTGTGATCGGTGTAAATGGTGCACTTGGTACCGTACAGGTAATGTCTCCATATCTTAAGCGCAAAAACAACAGCTCCCAGCTCCAGATCGTGTGTAGTGTAATTCCTTTCATGAACTTTAAGTTGGCGCGATGCATAAGCTATGACTTTATCCCGTTGCATCAACACACAACCAAGACCCTGGATCGACGCGTCACAATAAACCACGAAATCGTCTGTGCCCTCTGGCAATGAGAGAATAGGTGCGCTACAAAGTCTATTCTTTAAGTGCTGAAATGCAGATTCCTGTGCATCACCCAACGGTAGATGACACCTTTCTGAGTTAGTGAAGTGAGAGGTTGCGCAATCTTGGAGAAATCCTTGATGAACCTTCTGTAGTAGCCCACCAAACCCAAGAATTGGCGGATTTCTATTGGTGTACGGGGTACAGGCCAGTTCTTGATCGAATCTACCTTGGATGGATTGACATGAATCCCATCCTTGTTTACCACGTGGCCCAAAAAGTGGACTTCACGAGGCCAAAAGTCGCATTTTGAAAACTTAGCGTACAACTGTTCTGTTCGGAGGAGTTCCAAAATAAGCCGTAGATGACGCTCGTGCTCCTCCTGACTCTTATAATAGATCAGGATGTCGTCGATGAATACAATAACAAACTTATCCAAGTAGGGCTTGCACACTCTGTTCATAAGATTCACGAAGACAGCAGGTGCGTTCGTCAACCCAAAAGGCATAACCAGGAACTCGTAATGCCCATAGCGAGTCCTGAACGCTGTCTTAGAGATATCCTCGCCTCGGACTCTCAGTTGATGGTAGCCTGACCTTAGGTCAATCTTTGAGTAGTAGCTCGACCCTTGCAGCTGATCGAATAAGTCATCAATACGTGGAAGTGGATAACGGTTCTTCACAATCACCTTGTTGAGTTCGTGGTAGTCGATACACATTCTGAAGGTACCGTCTTTCTTCTTCACAAATAATACTGGAGCTCCCCAAGGCGAAGAGCTAGGACGAATGAAACCCTTATCCAAGAGTTCTTGTTGTTGTGTGGACAGTTCTTCTAGTTCTGATGGAGCTAAACGATAAGGTGCACGAGCTATTGGCGCTGCTCCAGGAGCTAGCTCGATTTGAAACTCAACTTGCCGATGAGGCGGTAGACCAGGTAATTCCTCAGGGAATACCTCAGGATAGTCATGTACAATCGGGATATCTTCTATCTTCTTCTCTTTCTTCGAGGTGTCAGTAACGAGTGCTAAAATAGCAGTGTGGCCCTTTCGCAAACACTTCTGGGCCTTAAGAAAAGAAATGATGCCCACCACGGCACCACTCTTGTCGCCATGAATCACTAAAGGTTCTCCATTTGAACGAGGAATGCAGACGATCTTCTCCTGACAGAGGATCTCTGCTCGATGTTGCGATAACCAATCCATACCAATAACAATGTCGAAACTACCCAAAACAATAGGAATGAGGTCGGTAGAGAAAGTCTGACCAGCTAAGATGAGATTACAACCCATAACTACGTGTGTGGCCTCTAAACTTTTACCATTTGCTAGCTCTACCATGTGCTTGGTGTTCAAAAGTGTTGGGACACGCTTTAACATTTGACTAACTTTTAGGGACATATAACTGGTATCGGCACCCGAATCAAATAAAACATTAACATAAAAGTCATCCAGTAGAAACTTACCCATCATGACGTTGGGATCATTCCTAGCATCACCCTGACCAATCACGAACGCACGACCCCGGGCGCCATTGTTTCCATTGTTTCCCCCATTGTTGTTTCCGTTCCCCTGATTGTTGTTGTTATTCTGGTTCTGATTCAACTGAGGACAATTTCTCTTGAAGTGACCTTTCGCACCACACTGAAAGCATCCCCTGTTACCCTGCTGCTGCTGCGGCTGATTCTGTGGTGTTTGATGTTGCTGTTGACGATTCTGATTCACAGGTCGTGCGCCCCTACAATCCTTCGCTTCATGACCAAACTTTTTACACCTCAGACAACGACCCTTGTTGCACTGCCCACTGTGATGCATGTTGCATCGGTTGCACTTGGGGTGATTTCCCCTGTATCCACCTTGCCCTTGACTACCAGACGATTACTGACCAGGACTTTGGTAGTCGTCAGTCTTTCGCTGCTGAGACTGAGACTGAACCGATGTTGAACCCTTGCTTGAGACTCCATCCCATTTGCGCTTGTTGTCGCTGGGGGCATCAGAAGTAGTAGTAGCTGTAGCAGTAGTACCAATACGCTTGGGCAGTTTGTTCTATTCCACCGCCTGATCAGTGAGACGATGAGCAAGTCGAGTGACTTGTTGGAAGGTGCCAAGATTAGCCGCGGTCACATGACTCTGAATTTCCGGCACAAGACCCTTGAGATATAGCTCGATACGTTTCATGGGAGGGTCTACCATGGTAGGACACAAGATTGCCAGCTCATTTGACCTTTTCGTATTCGCTTCGATTTCTGACACCGTCATCTTTAAGTTGAAGAACTCGACTTCCAACTTGTGGATGTCGTCGCGACTGCAATACTCTTCCTTGATCAGTTCCTTGAAATCATTCCATGGGGTGGCGTTAGCAGCAACAATTCCCAGCATTTGAACCTGAGCGTTCCACCACGTGAGCGCTATACCTTCCAGAGTACCAGTAGCATACTTCACCCTATGAGCCTCAGGGCATTCACACATCTCGAAAACAGACTCGAGCTTTTCGAACCAGTGGAGGAGGCCTACCGCTCCCTCAGTGCCACTGAAAGTAGTAGGTCGACAGTCCATAAAAGTTTTGAAGGTACATGCAGGAGGCTGAGCATGTTGACCTCTCGTGTATGCAAGAAGTGATGAAGTTAAGCACAAGTGTTGGTTTACGAGAGTAGGATCTAAAGGTCCTAGAGTAAGTTGCAATGGCAGGTTATGCCTCCTGCCTGAGCGGCTGCTAGTGCTGTAGTAACTTGTTCATTAATTAGAGTCGTTAGCTGGGCTTGAGTTAGGTTAACGCGTCCACTCATGATCTTCATACCAAAGGAAACATGAGAGAGAGAGGTTCGCAAAAGTGCGATGACAGAAGAGAGTAAGCACACGTGTCTTTTCAAACAACAGTTATTACGTTCATCTAAGCATACCTTGAGCAAAGTTCTATGTAACTAGCAAGTAGGCAATACAAACATAAACCATATTACCTAGAGTGTTGAGTCTTGCACGTGGAGCGAAGCGTCGTTGGGGATCGTTGAGCACTGTACAGGTTATTGTCTGGTTTTAACAAAAACTTTTTCCCCTTATTAAAACCAAGTTCACTATAACCAATGGCTCTGATACCAATCTGTCATAACCCCAAAATCCACATGCGGAGTATCACCGCTTGGAGGCGTGACTGACCAAGATCAAGCCACCAATCATATTGAACAATACAATTAAATAATTAAAACCAAACGTAATATAATTGGTGTTTCAAAATAAACCAAACATGTCTAAGAAATCAGCGGAAGCATAATGTTTAAAACCAAGGTATAAGTTCAAAAGTATGATAAATATTTAACATGGCATATGACTATCCATGTCCCACAACGTCCACGCCTCCTCGTGCAAGCTCCAAAAGTACCTATTGACCTGTAAGGCATGTAACAACGAGTTAACAATAAAGTTGAGCGAGTTCACAGTTGGTTGGTTAGTTTTACCAGTTTGCTTTGATATCATAAGTTGTTTCGTGTACCACGAGTTAACCAGTTCTTTTGTTTCCCAAACCATAATCATAATCAGTGGGGGGCTTCCCCTGTGAACCACTAGACCGTACCATATCGACTACTAACGAAATATAAGTTGTGCCCTACATCAGTGTCTATCACCACTGACAGTTTGCCATAGCCCGTTAGTACACGCCCGTTCGAACGACACGGTGTGAGGTTTGTTAAACCTAATAGCGCTATTAACTAATGACCCGCTCGCCATCGGCCTCGGCGATTAAGTCGATATAAAGAGGAGGGACTTCATGATAGAGTTTTGTCTAGTAAGTTAAGGTTGTTGTCCTACCCAAGGAGGACGAACGTACGTAGTTCTACCCAAGGAGAATACGCATGATTTATAGTGGCATCCTACCCAAGGAGGATGGCCGTACATATCCTACCCAAGGAGGATATGTAGATTCTGTTTTAGTTTATTAACCCATTCCCAACCCTTGGGAATCCCATACCTTGTAGAAAGTGTGAACTCACCTCGGTTTGCTCGGTAAGATTATTACTTGCTCACAAATAATTCAATCCAATCCTATAGTTTGCACGTACACACAATCAATTGACATTCACAAAGTTTGACTAACAGTCAAGATCATCACGTACATGCAAGTAACAACTAACACATAGCATTTATTAGTTATACAAGCTCTTGCAACCATGCTTTACAATTAACAGTTACTTGTATTACCCTTATCAGTTAACATAGTCTTCACTAACCTAGTTAACTACTAACAGAATTAACCGAGTTACTGTGCTTGATTAAACCCTTGACGAAACATACTTGTTTCGTCGTGACTCCCACTAGACGAAACTCCCTATTTCGTCGTGCATCCCTTCGGCGAAACGCACCCGTTTCGTCGTGATTACCCTCCGGCGAAACTCCCCCTGTTTCGTCGTGATTTGCGTTTCATCCATTAGATCAGCTACGTCGCGTAACTGATGATTACCCAGAAACCCTAACCGCCGATCATCATCACACAGCAAACATACAATCATACAGCAATCATCGATACCATTTATCATAACAATCATCATGGCACATAACATCTAGCATGTACCCTAATACACAAAACAACCTTATACAATCAAGATTGCAATCCGTATATATTTCACTGATAAGACCTATTCAACACAAGTATCATATCAACAGTCATGTCGGCAGCAATGTGAACGAATGCAATCTCATGAGATACAAACACATAGTCCTTAAATAACCGATTTGCACAAGAATAGTAAAAACCCTAATCACACGCTTCTCAATCTAAACATTAATTGTAATCAAAATCATTCAGAAGTCATTGTTTCATTACGATATTTATTCACACATAAAGCAACAAGTAGGTCGAATCAATAAACGTGACTAACCGGTTAAGATAAAACACAAGAATTTCCTAAAGAGATAATGATGAGAGGTGATGGCTGCCGCAGGAAAGTGGAGGGGATTCTAGGGTTTCGATTCTGCTAAAAGTGTGACGAATGAAACAGCAATACATATTAAATATACGCGTAACGTACTGGGCCCCCAATGGGCTTGGCGAAACATTGGGCCGGCGAAACACCTTGTTTCATCGAGATGTTTGTGACGAAACACTCTCTGTTTCTATGGTTTATGACGAATCACCCAGTTTCGTCGGGTGTGGGTTTGGCTAAACTCTCATGTTTCGTCATAATTATATAATAATAATAATCATAATCGTCATATGTCAAACAGTTCACAATTAATCATATATTCCAATCAACAATGTGTCAAACATATAATCAACAATAACAGTTACAACTCAACAAATTATACAAACATAGTTGTGAACAAATAACGTAAACAATTAACGTGCAGTTAATGCGAAGATGGTGGAAACTCGAGTTGTCACAGATTTCATCGGGTTTGAGTAGAAAAGTGAGTAAATGTTAAAGAAAGCATGTAGTCAGCTGAAAACCTTTAGATTTTGTAGAGATTCGTGTTAAATCATGTAGAAAACCTTTAGATCTAGGCTAAATCTTGACGAGATGACATCACACAGCCGATTGTACAAATAGCCTTGATGACGTCATCTTCAAGTAGCCCATATCAGGTGATTTCTTGGTGAAAATGTATGATTTTGATGGAAAATATGATAAGAAAGTGTGTAATGATGATAGTTGTACAAGAATCACAGAGAAAACTTACAAGAATCACTTGAAATCGAAGGAAAAGTACCTTAAAACGAGAGAGTGCGTCTGGTCGGATAAGCCTGTCACATCAGGTGATGTGACAGGAGGTATTTATAGTGCAAGAGAGAATAAGGCGGTGGGATGGCCTGGATCGGATGACTGTTCGATCGAATGGTCATCCGATCGGATGGTCATCCGGTCGGATGGTCATCCGATCGGCTGGTCATCCGGTCAGATAGCCATCCGATCGGATGTCCATCCCGACAGCCAATCCTCGTTCGCCAGATTTCTGAGTTCGGTTCGATTTGTGAGCTAGATTAAGCGTTGCGTTGCGTATTATTGCATAACATCATCTTATGATAAGATTGTATAACTATCACAAAAGTTTCCATGTTTCAAGTCTATGTGTAACCTAGCTAGTAAGTGTCAAGTTTCAAGTTTCAAGTTTCCTGTTTAACAAGTGTCTAAGTTTCTCGTTCAATTCAAGTTTCTCGTTCCATAAGTCTCAAGTATCTAGTATCAAGTATCAAGTATCGAGTATCAAGTTTCATCAAGGTTCATAGTGTTTAAATAGTATCAAGCATCAAGCATCAAGCATCAAGAGTCAAATTTCCAGGTTCCAGAAAGTTTCACAAATGACTCACATAGTCCAACATAGTTAAGTCTCAAATAGTATAGGGGCTAAACTTGCCAAAAGATAAACGTCTAGGGACGTAGGGCCTTATAGTCTCCCCTCCTTTAGGAGATTTCGTCCCCGAAATCTAAGAGGAAGACTACTCAAAGAGCTGTGGATACTTGGTCTTCATCTCACTTTCGAGCTCCCAAGTGAATTAGGCGCCACACTTTCCTTCCCATCGTACCTTAACTATGGAAATTTTGCTGCGCCTCAGTCGCTTGATACCTCGGTCCATGATTTCGACCAGTTTCTCCACAAAATGAAGAGTCTCGTTTATTTGCAAGTCTTCGAGGGGAACCTGAAGTTTCTCATTGGATAAGCATTTCCAAAGATTAGTTACGTGGAACGTTGGGTGTATGTTGTTAAGTTCCTGTGGCAGGTCGAGTCAGTACACCACCTTGCCAATCCTTTCGAGTATCGTGAAAGGACCCACATAGCGAGGGGAGATCTTTCCCTTCTTACCAAAGCGAGCCACTCCCTTCCAGGGAGGTACCTTGAGAAGAACTCGATCTCCAACATCAAATTCCAGAGGCTTACGCCTTTTATCAGCATAGCTATTTTGTCTGCTCCTAGCCGTGATCAAGTTATCGCGGATTTGAAGAATCTTATCCGCCGTTTCTTGAATGATTTCAGGGCCAGTAAGTTGCTTTTCACCAATCTTATGCCAACTGAGAGGAGATCGGCACTTGCGACCGTATAAAGCTTAGAAAGGAGCCATCTGGATACTGGAATGATAGTTATTGTTGTACGAGAACTCGATCAATGGTAAATCCCAATTACCACCAAAGTCGATGATACAGGAACGGAGCATATCCTCTAGGGTCTGGATAGTACGTTCGGTCTGTCCATCCGTTTGAGGATGAAAAGCCGTACTAAGATTCAAATAGGAACCCATAGTTGATTGAAACGTTTGCCAAAGGCGTGAAGTGAAACGACCATCGCGGTCTGAGATTATGTCGAGTTGTATGCCATGACGGCATATAATTTCATTGTATAGATTCGAGCAAGTTTCTCCACTTTGAAATCTTCACGAATAGGAAGAAAATGGGCTGATTTGGTCAAACGGTCAATGATTACCCATATACTATCATGACTAGCTGGTGGATGAGGTAGTTTAGTTATAAAGTCCATAGCAAGGCTATCCCATTTCCAAACAGGGATTTCTGGTTGTTCAAGAAGACCTGAAGGACGTTGATGTTCAGCTTTAACCTTTGAGCAAGTAAGACACTTAGAGACGTACACGGCGATTCCTCTCTTCATACCAGGCCACCAGTAAGTCGTACGCAAGTCATGGTACATCTTATCGGCGCCTGGATGAATAGAGTATCGAGATTTATTAGCCTCATTCATAATGAGCTCACGAAGGTTATCACGATCTGGAACCCAGATGCGATTGAGGTAGTATTGAAGTCCATTAGACTTTGTCACAAGTTGGTCTATAGTAGCGCCTCGTATTTCAACGATTAGACTACCTTCGTTGGCTGACGAGTACTGAGCTTCACGGATACAGGCATGGAGATCGATAGTGATCTGAGAACAGAGAATGCTACTAACATGAGTCTTACGACTAAGTGCATCAGCCACGACAATCGCCTTACCAGGATGGTAATGAATTTCGCAGTCATAGTCGTTAAGCAACTCCACCCAACGTCTCTGTCGCATGTTCAGTTCCTTTTGATTATAGATATGTTGTAGGCTCTTATGGTCAGTGAAAACCACACACTTAGTACCATATAGGTAGTGTCGCCAAATCTTTAATGCGAACACAACTGCACCAAGTCCAGATCATGAGTAGTATAGTTTTTCTCATGTATTTTGAGCTGTCGGGAGGCATAAGCGATGACCTTGTCCCACTGCATAAGCACACAGCCTAGGCCACGGTTCGAGGCATCACAGTAAACCACAAAATCATCATTCCCATCAGGGGAGCAAGTACAAGAGCGTTACAAAGAAGATTCTTAAGAGTTTGAAAGGATTCCTCTTGCTCGGGACCCCAAGCAAAAGGTTTATCTTTCTGAGTCAACGAAGTGAAAGGAACGGCGATCTTTGAAAAGTCCGAGATGAATCGGCGGTAATAACCTGCCAATCCTAAGAAGGAACGAATCTCAGATGCAGACTTAGGCGTACTCCAATTCTTCACTGCCTCGATCTTAGAAGGGTCAACATGGATTCCTTGTTTACTAACAACATGCCCGAGAAATTGCACTTCATCGATCCAAAAATCACACTTAGAAAATTTAGCGTACAAACGTTCACCACGTAAGAGTTCCAACATAAGACATAAGTGTCGTTCGTGATCAGCTCGAGTTTTCGAATAAATAAGAATATCATCAATAAAGACTACCACAAAACGATCCAAATAGGGTTTACAAACACGATTTATAAGATCCATGAACACGGCGGGTGCGTTGGTCAAACCAAAAGGCATAACCACGAACTCGTAGTGCCCATAACGAGTGCGAAATGCGGTTTTGGTGTTAACATCTTTGAGAATATGGAGCTGATGATAACCAGATCGAAGGTCGATTTTCGAGAAACAGGACGTGCCTTGTAGTTGGTCAAATAGATCGTCGATACGAGGAAGAGGATAACGATTCTTAACGGTGAGTTTATTAAGCTCTCGGTAGTCGATACACATGCGAAACGAAGCATCTTTCTTCCTAACGAATAACACAGGAGCACCCCACGGAGAGGTACTTGGACGTACAAATCCCTTGTCGAGAAATTCTTGCAGTTGGTTGGACAGTTCTTGCATCTCAGAGGGTGCAAGTCGGTAAGGAGCCTTGGCGACGGGAGTTGAACCAGGTATGAGATCTACGAAAATCAACAGATCGAGGAGGAGGAAGACCAGGAAGATCTTCAGGAAAGACGTCAGGGAAGTCACACACTACTGGAACATCACTTACGCTCTTTCCTTTGCCCTTTTGTTCCACTAGGTGGGCCAAGAAGGCAAGCACTGTTTACGTAAACACCTGTTCGCTTGAGTGCATGACATCAACTTCAGTCCTCTAGAAGGTCGGTCTCCATAGACGTGCAAAGTTTCACCAGACGGGAGAGGTAAGCGAACGTACTTCTCGTGATAAGCGATCTCGGCATGATTCTTACGCAACCAATCCATGCTGATTATGATGTCAAAGCTACCCAATGGCATGGGTATGAGGTCAATAGCAAAGATGTGGTCGTTAAGAGTTAAGGAACAACCACTGAGAATAGTATCGACTAGAATAGACTTACCATCGGCAACCTCAACAGAGAAAGACTTAGGTAGTTTTGAGCATGCACAGTTTAACAAAGATTCAAATTCTACGGACACAAAGCTTTTATCGGCACCAGTATCAAATAGTATCGAAGCGTAAAGATTATTAACGAGGAACGTACCATTAACGACGTAATTGTCGTTACGAGCCTGGTTTGCATTGATGTTGAACGCTCGTCCTCGAGCAGCCGACTGTTGCTCCTGATTCAGCTGGGGACACTGGTTACGGAGATGAGTAGTGTCTCCACACTTGTAGCATGCACGAACATTGTTAACAGGTCCGGGATTCTGTGGGGCTGGTAGGGCTAGCTGGGCTGGCCGAACTGGCGGTGCTTGTTGGACTTGGTTGGCTTGACGACAGTAGGGAGTTGTGTGACCATAGCGATTGCAACTGGTACACAAACGACAAGCAGAGTTGGCCGGGTGATGAAAGTTACAGGTCGCACACTTGGGATGCACTCCAGTGTACGGCTTCTTGTTTTCTGGAGTCGGAGGGTTAACAGCAGCAGCAGGCACAATAGTATTGCCTGCAGGGTTTGCATTTGTAGCAGGGACAATGGCATTGCAGCCAGAACCCTGAGACTTTCGTTTCTTGTTTCTGTTGCCACTGGGCTGTAGGGTAACTTGGTTTGCTGATCTCGAGGGAGCAGAGTTTCCAAACTGTTTGTCACGGACACGGTTGTTGTTCAAACTTGCTGCAAGACGGTAAACTTCTTCAATAGTTCCTAGCTGAGCTGCTTCAATCGAGTCACGCATGGCAGGAGGTAAGCCATTAATGTACTTAGTTATCATGCGTTTTGGAGTAGAAACCAGGTGAGGCACGATTATGCTGAGTTGCTTAAAACAGGTGGTGTAAGCCAAATTGTCATCTCCAACCTGCTTGAGATGCCAGAACTCTTCCTCAAGCTTTAGCTGTTCATGGGGAGGGCAGAATTCGAGCATCATCAATTATCGGGCACCTCAGGCCGTGGAAGAGCATAGGCTTCTTCGTTGGAGCGGATGTTTCTCTCATTGGACCAGCACTCTAGAGCTCTGCCTTGAAACATGTCAGTTGCACTCCTAGTCTTTAAGTGTTCTGGACACTCGCTGTTGATGAAGGTAACCTCGATGCTGTTGAACCTGCCCGTGAAAGGCTTAGGGTTGCAAGAGACAAAGTGTTTGTAGTTGAAGCTCACAGGCTTTGGCTTCTCTGCTTTGGAATCCACAGAGGAGTGAGGAGTGTTTGATCCCTGGATCTCAGAGACGATCTTTGGCACGATGCGAGCAATCTGATCGACCATGAAAGATATCATCTTCTTCTGAGAGTTGGCCCTGGTTCTCATGACAGAATTGGATAGTTTACGGGAAGACATCTAAAGATCCAAGAAAAGGATCGTATAAGTCTAGATCATAAAGTCTCATAGGATATAGTTTCACACGTGGTCGCATAAAGACTCAAGTTTCACATATCACAAAACGTTCAACAAGTTTCACATAGCACAAAGGTTCAACATTCTCACCACAAGTCCGCAAAACAACGACTTTCGCATGGCACGTGGTAGGAAAGTTCGGTAACATGCTGGAAACACTTGTATATAAGAAGTACTAGCGGCGTATCCACCATGTTTTGACCATGTCACGCCTGTCTCATCGTTCGGTATCATGTTACGTGCCGTGTTTTGTCAACCATAACAGTACATTCCATTATTTTCATGCGCTTCAACCGGTTACGTACACATAGATCAGGCAAGTAGTTTCAACATTCTCACCACGAGTCTGCAAAACATAGAATTTCACATAGCACGTGGTACGAAAGTCATGTAACATGTCGAAACACTTATATATAGGAAGTACCAGCGGTGTATCCACCATGTTTTGATCGTGTTACGTTCGTCTCGTCATTCGGTGCTATGTTACGTATCGTATTTTGCCACTCGCAACAACACATTCCATGACTCTCATATGCATTAGGGTACACATAGATTAAGAAAGTAGTTTCTCATAGCATATCATTAAATCATGTTTCCCACAGTTTAATCAAGACTCCCATAGAGTATAACACAATAAATAAAGCTTCATAAACTTAGGTCGATCCTGAGGGATTATTAATGTTTTAGATTGCGGAGATACGTGCGATTTGTGTGAAAGTCTCGAAACGACAAGGAATCAAGTTTAAAACCACATGTAAAATCGGGATAACATAAAAGATAGGCTCATAAAACATAGGATTGTTCCGGGTAGAGGAACGTCGATTAACAAAAGTGAATCGAACCCTTCTCGAATTGAGGCCATGGGTCTTGGCTTACTTAGACAAATACGTCATTGATGTTAGGCCTACGATATTTGTCCTTTCGGTCACTACCCGTCCCTAATTGATTGGGAATTTCGATACTTTGGCGAGACAGAAAAGCACGGAGTGGGACTAGTTATCAAGATGTGAGTTTCACCTCTAATTTAACAACATCGTTCCCTAATAGTGTCGGTACTTATCAAAAGATAAGACCTATTAGATTATAGTACGGAAATTTCCCTTCAAGGTCTGGATGTCACATCTAACTCGAGGGTAAATCTCGTGCCAAAAATACAAACACTGCTCAGCTGCGTTTTCAAATCGTCCAAGTGTATATTGTGTCAGCCTTGGGAAAGGCATGTAAGTTTAACAGGAATGTGTTGCTAGGAAGCAACTACGGTAGAATGCATAAGTCTTAAACAATAGATAAGAGTCAAGTTTCCTAGAACTGTAGGCTAGGCAAAGCATTCCTACTTTTCCTAATTCCCTATAGTTATGGCTCTGATACCAATCTGTCACACCCCAACCGATGGCGGAAACATCGGGGCGTGGCACTAAGCGTTCAGATTGCTCAAGAGTTTCCATAACACTATTAGTTGCAATATAGATTAATTAAATTCAAAGCATTGTCTAAAAGTCAATCACGATCAACCACCACATAAAGTATCAAATTACATCAAAACTCAAATATTGTTCAAAATTCCTGATTTAACTAGGTGAGTTTCTAAGCATCATCCTAGTTTGTTCCTTCAGCGTCCAAACTTATCAACCTACAACATGTATTAAAATACTATCAACAAAATATTGGCGAGTATACAAGTTTGAGTGCGTAATGGCATAATAGTTTTAAACATTCCAAAACTCGTATCCGCCATGAAAACATATAACAAGTTTCACCGTGCTAAGCTAACGCAGTCCCTATGTAACGTGCATTTCCAACACAATTAACATAGCAATCTCAAGAGTCTAGCGGGAGCTATAAACGTTCATTGCCTTTCCCAAAGTCTAATGGGAGGTTTGATCTTAACAATACCCAAGAGAATAGCAGGCGGGGTGTTACAACCTATAGCATATGCATAGTACCATAATTGTTAAGACATGTCACATACGAAGATTAAACGTCACATAGCATGTAAGTCTCAAGTTTCACAAGTATCCTGTTTTCATGTTACTACAGATATAGTAAGTTTCCAAACATGGTTCAAGTGTCATGTGTCATGTTTATAGAATACAAGTTGCATCCCAAAAGTGTTTAAAACAAAAAGGGATCGAGTATACTCACAGTGGGTGCAAAGTATCAACACCGACTAATTGGATCGAAGGGAGCGCTGGAGTTTGCCTGATTATACTATAACAGTATAACTGTCGAACAGAATGTCGAATCATGCAAATATCGTGTACAAGTGTCTGACAGGTTTCCTGACCGGATGACCATTCGCCCTGGATGGAACCCATTCGGTCGGATGGTCGTTCGATAAGTGGGTAAAGCTTGTGAACTGATAAAATTTCAAGTGTTGATATCATAGTGTTCTTTAAAACAACAAGTGTAATGATAATCAGACCCTCTGGACGGATGGTCATCCGTTTGGATGGCCATCCGGACAGATGATCAGTGATGTGTTTGCAGATGGTTTCAACATTTGATGTTTTCGTTGTAGTATAAGATCAAGTCTTTCGATCGGATGGTCATCCGATCGTTCGGTCAGATGACTGTTCGAGTGAAAGTTTGATAGTTTCAAGTCCTGATTAAAATAGTTTAAGTGTTGAAGTCTACAGGGAACAGGTCACTTGGTCGGACGATCGTTCGATCGGATGAACATCCGATCGGATGGTCATTCGACTATTATGATCTTGTCTCTTTGATAACTTGGTAAAATAACGTTTACATTCGAGTTAACGGAGACGACACGACAACGTATCATGACAACAGAAACTCACCAAGGCCTAGCTTGTCTGATCGGATGAGAGTCACCCCCTTTAATCAGGGTACTGTTCTTGACGGAGTTTCATGCCTGACCCGTAGATCTGTCATCTTCTCCGGTGGAAACCCGTTTTCAAGCCGACTCCAGACTACGGAACAAGTCTAAAGCTTGTTTGATTTCAGATTTCATCGGGTTTGAGTAGAAAAGTGAATAAATGTTGAAGAAAGCATGTAGTCAGCTAAGAAACTTTAGATTTTGTAAAGATTCATGTTAAATCATGTAGAAATCCTTTAGATCTGGACTAAATCTTGACGAGATGATATCACACAGCCGATTGTACAAAAAGCCTTGATGATGTCATCTTCAAGCAGCCCAAATTAGGTGATTTCTTGGTCAACATGTATGATTTTGATGGAAAATATGATAAGAAAGTGTGTAATGATGATAGTTGTACAAGAATCATGGAGAAAACTTAAAAGAATCGCTTGAAATCGAAGGAAAAGTGCCTTAGAACCAGAGAGTGCGTCTGGTCGGATAAGCCTGTCACATCAGGTGATGTGACAGGAGGTATTTATAGTGCAAGAGAGAATAAGGCGGTGGGATGGCCTGGATTGGATGACTGTTAGATTGAATGGCCATCCGATCCCCATCCAGTCGGATGGTCATCCGATCAGATGTCCATCCGGACAGCCAATCCTCGTTTGCCAGATTTCTGATTTCGGTTCGATTTGCAAGCTAGATTAAGCGTTGCGTTGTGTATTATTATATAACATCATCTCATGATAAGATTGTATAACTATCACAAAAGTTTCCATGTTTCAAGTCTACGTATAAGCTAGCTAGTAAGTGTCAAGTTTCAAGCTTCCTGTTTAACAAGTGTCTAAGTTTCTCGTTCCATAAGTATCAAGTATCTAGTATCAAGTATCAAGTATCCAGTATCAAGTTTCATCAAGGTTCATAGTGTCTAAATAGTATCAAGCATCAAGTATCAAGTGTCAAGTTTCTAGGTTTCAGAAAGTTTCACAAATGACTCACATAGTCCAACATAGTTAAGTCTCAAATAGTATAGGGTCTAAACTTGCCAAAAGATAAAAGTCTAGGGACGTAGGGCGTTACATAAGGATAGGAGCATTGTAAAGCATGTCCTTGAGCGTTTGGAAAGATTCCTCTTGTTCAGGACCCCAAACAAAAGGTTTAACTTTTTGATTCAATGAGGTAAGAGGAACGACGATTTTCGAGTAGTTGGAAATGAAGCGACGATAATAACCATCTAGACCAAGAAACAAACGAATTTCAGACGGAGACTTGGGAGCAATCCAGTTCTTCACAGCTTCAATCTTTGTAGGGTCAACACGAATACCAAGTTCACTGACAGTATGACCAAGGAATTGAACCTCTTGTAACCAAAATTCGCACTTGAAAAATTTGGCGTAAAGACGTTCAACGCGTAGAAGTTGAAAGATAAGACGCAAGTGTCGCTCGTGCTCTTCTTGAGTCTTGGAGTAGATGAGGATATCGTTGATGAAGACAATCACAAAACGGTCTAAATAAGCTTAGCACACGTGGTGCATCAAATCCATGAAAACTACAGGTGCGTTGGTCAAACCAAAGGGCATGACCATGAACTCATAATGGCCAAAACGCGTACGGAAAGCGGTTTTGGGTATATCTTCTTTGAGGACTCGAAGTTGATGATAACCAGAACGGAGATCAATCTTGGAAAATCAAGTCGTGCCTTGTAGTTGATCGAAGAGATCGTCAGTACGAGGAAGAGGATATCGGTTTTTGACAGTAAGATTGTTGAGCTCACGATAGTCAATACTCATTCAGAACGATCCATCTTTCTTCTTGACGAATAGAACGGGAGCGCCCCAAGGAGAAGTACTAGGGCGTATAAAGCCTTTATCAAGAAGCTCTTGAAGTTGGCTCGATAGCTCTTGCATTTCCGAGGGTGCTAAGCGGTAAGGAGACTTGGCGATAGGTGTAGCCCCAGGTACTAAATCGATACGAAAATCGACGGAACGAGCTGGAGGCGGACCAGCAAGATCATCGGGAAACACATTGGGAAAATCACGTATGACAGGAACATCACCTATGCCCAAGCCCTTATCCTTCTTTTCCACAGCGTGGGTAAGAAAGGCGAAGCAACCCTTACGCAAGTGCTTGTTTGCTTGAGTACACTACATAAGCTTGAGACCTTTAGAAGGTTTCTCGCCATAGACGTGCAAGGAATCACCGTTAGGAAGAGGAAGTCGAATGAATTTTTAGGAATAAACAACTTCAGCACGAACTCGCATAAGCCAGTCCATACCTACTATGATGTGACAACCCGAGTTTTCCAAGGTTTCTACTTGACTTAGTACTTGTTCTCTAGATGTCGTTTCTATATACATGATGTGCCTTACAAGTGTGTTTAATATTTTGATGTGCATAGTTATATTAATGTGTTTATTTCTTTTGTGCTTGGGAATCTTAAAAGCAAGCAAGGAACTTACGAGATCACCCAACCCAAATGCCCCCACCCGAAAACACACCATGTTCGAAAACACCTAAGTGTTTTCGTCCATTACTCACCAACGAAAACCAAATGGGCTTTGGCCCAGTAGTTTGTATATAGGATTTGCTTAACTGTACGCATGATTGGCAATTAGAAAACCCTAACCACCTCTCACATTCTCTCTCTCGCTCTCCTTGGAACCGAACGGCGGACGTGAGTATTCGAGTTTCACTCATCGATTGACTTAGTATCTTCTTTGATTAGGTTAGTAATCTACTATTGATAAATGTTTGTTCGAAATCAGCATGAATTGTTTGTGGTATTATATATGGACTGCTATTACGTGGTGTTATGATTATATGATCTGATGGATGAATAAATGTTTAGATCTTTGCGAATGTTGTTAATGGTGCACGTTAATTCTTGAAATAAAGTGATCGTAATTGTCAGTTGATGTATGCATAGATTAGAACTTCTGATAAATAAATGATAAACATTATGATGTTTGTTGGATTGAATTGTTGGCTGCCATTGGTTGAAGTGTCGGCCGGATCTATTGTTGGTCCAATCAAAAAAAAATAATAATAATAATAGTGGCACATTTCATGCACAATCATATCAAAAGTCAGTATATACAAA
Source organism: Helianthus annuus (assembly GCF_002127325.2). NCBI lineage: Eukaryota > Viridiplantae > Streptophyta > Magnoliopsida > Asterales > Asteraceae > Helianthus > Helianthus annuus. The sequence goes on along the minus strand of NC_035448.2, from coordinate 21,514,367 downwards.
TTAATAATTGTCGGCCATGGGGGGGGGCTTTTAATCGGTTTAGTGATATGACCGGTCCAATGGGGATTGGCGGTGGTAGACAGATGTCGGCTATGGCATGTGTTTGGTTACAAATCAATATTAAAGTATGATGACTTTTGTAAACTCCAACAACTAAAAGAAAATGGCGGCTAGTGAATTCAGTCTAGTGGTGCACATGTTTTTCTTTTTCGAGCAAAGTGAGTGGCAGCATTTGTGTGAGGTTAAGAAAATTTCCATGAGCTTTCGTGATTGGTGGGATTGGGCGGCCCAGTGTGGCCATTCGCTGATCTTAACGGCCCAATAGGGTGCCGTATACATGGTTATATATTCTCATAAGTGGTGTGATGATGATTTGATATATTAACAAAACCCAAAGTCACCTCCACTAATTCGGCCGTCACTTTATGTGCATATGTCGGCTCAAAAAGGGGCAGTTCATGTGAAGATGATGATCCATTATTATGTTTTTCACTAATAAAATTTTAAATCAAAGATCATGCAATGTCAGAGCCATGTGACCGAATTCTATTAATATTGAATGAATGAATGAAAATGTTTTTTTGGTTGTTCGTGATTGGACCGTTTCTAATATGATATTGCATGATTGTTGTAGTTAATTTATTGTGACTTCGAACTGCATGATGATGATTATGTAATGGAATGATATTACCGGTGATTGAAGGATTGTTATTATGATGAATATGTGGATGACCGACTTATATGCTAATGATTGGTATTGTTTGATATGATAGTGATTATATGTGGTATGTGAATAGGGAATATGTGAATTAATCATGCGTGAAACATCTAGAGTTTATGCACTCGAAACTGACTGTTACTGGTAACCATGTTAGGACGTTGTGACAGACTGTTAAACAAGTAACTGGTCTTACCGAGCAAACCAAGGTGAGTTCACACAGCCAAGGCATGGGGTTCCCAGGGTGGGAATGGGATTGGATTACTTTATTGTACATACTCAGTTGATAGAACCTAACGATAAGAATACGACTAGACTAGTAACACTTATTGAACTGATCTTCGCACACCTGCCAAGGGTTGGCCGCGATATTATGACTGACTTCGCACACCTGCCTTTGGAAGGCCGCGAACTGAAATTTACTAATCTTCGCACACCTGCCTGGGAGGCCGCGATACAGATAAACCTAGTCTAGAACACTTGGGAGGAACATCCCCTAATATCTTCGCATACCTGCCTGGGAGGCCGCGATGGAAACTAATACGATACATGACATAATGAACGAACATACTACTACTCACACTATACTATTACTGAACTGTTAACTGTGAACTCGCTCAACTAGTTGTTGATCCTCTGTTACATGCCTTGCAGGTCGTTAGATACTTATGGAGCTTGCACAGGGAGGAGCAGGTCGTTGTGGAGCATGGATTATGTTTTGAAACTTATTGAACTTATGTTACACATTTGGGTTTTCGTACTTATGC